>NW_010360493.1:325145-349741 GCF_000414095.1 Morus notabilis
TATTATATTATATTATAAGATATAACTACTATATAATTATTTTAATTATATTATAATATTGAATGATAATTATGGAAAAAAAAAATAAAAAAAGAACTTAGAATGGCTATTCCTCCCATATGAGGAAAGAATGACGATTCACTCAAAATGGGTGAATGGTCATTCCTTTTGAATGATCATTCGTTTCTTATAAATTCAACTAAACATCAAACTAGAATTCTATTCATTTCCACCCAACCAAACACACCCTAAGAGGTGCTCAACGGCCAACCCCCTCTAACTACTTGATGATAACCCGTCTGAGTACTTGCCTCTTGACCATCACACATCTAACTATTTGAAGGTAACCCATTGGTGTACTCGCCTTTCGACGATCATCCGTCCAACTACTCGATGGTCACCTCTTGGTGTATTCGCTGCTCGACTTGTTTGGCAAAGACCACTTGTGCAAGTGCGCTCACCATTTAGCTCAAAACCGCACAATTCTTTGCATAATTTTACAAGAGTACTCGCTTCTCATACATATCACTTGCCACTTATGAAGTCGCTCGACAAATTGTCCAAGTATTAAGTTGTGCTCAATAGTCGGTCGTTTAGTAGCCGCCAGCAGTGTACGCTTTTCGAGTCGAAATTGGTATTTGTATTTCCATGAATTGGAATATATTGAATCCTATTTCATTTATTTTATATATTTTTTTTTTTTAAAGAAAGGAAGGTAGATGGCACCATTATGTTTTCATGACTTAGATATGGATGGTTTTTATTACAAACAATAGCTTTACATTTAGGCCTCGTTATTTCCACATAATTTTCTTCATCATCATCATTATTATTTTTTGCTATTTATGTGCTCGTTTTCCAGTCTCTAGGATGATTTTTGGCCTAAGAATGAAAATAGAATGAGCATGTATTTTTTTCTTACGAGTATACAGAACGACTAACAATAATTTTTTCTCTTATTTTCTCCTGTCCTCTTTGGCTTTATAATTTCTTGCAATTGTCATAACACAAATGCTAAATAGCTAAATTGCACGGCATAAATAGACACAAGAGAAATAGAAAGAAGGCTTCTTATTATTCGTCATCTTGTTGTGTACAAATACAAACTCTCAAAGGTCATATATATAGGCCAAGAATCATAGATTAGGAGAGGCCACGAGCCATAGGTTACAACAATAAAGTGCTACTGATGGTGTGTTAGTAGTTGGAACTTGAGAGGTTATGATGTTGGGATTTTCACATTAATTCTTAAAATACCACATATTTAAATAATAATTATATTACGTTATTTAATAAATTAGCTAATTACGTGGTTTAATTAGGGGAGCCTAATTAGACCTCTAATAGGATATGCGATAAATGAGTAAATACTCAATATTTATCTGATAAGGTTTAATGGGATAAGTATATAAAGATTTATAAGTTATGGTTCCTAATATGTCAAATCATTCGGTCGCTTTTTCTTCTTTCCTATCTAAAGAGAAAACCTCATTAAGTAACTTTGGTGATTTAACTGAGGAAGATAATAATCAGTTCACTAATCGTCGTAGTAATTCTGTAAAAGTGTCTATTGTGTATTATTATAGCTTTAGGTACGTTTTCTCAATTTTTCTTAATAATTTAATATGATGATTTTGGGGATTTATGAATATGGTGATTAAAATCATATTTATAATTCAAGTCTAACATATGAAGGTTTTGGAATGCCAAATATCAATAGTAATAAAAGTGGGGATAATGCAATTCATGAGGGTGTTAAGAATGTGAACATCCACAATTATTAAATCAATTTATTCATAATAGCAATGTGCTTTTTTTTTTCTTTTTTTTTATTGTTGCATAACACCGATTTAATTTTTGCTTTCATGAATTAAGAAATAATAAATTAGTTGTCACATTGCTCATAGAAAATTGAGATCCTCCTTGTGGGTATTTGCCCAAAATATAATATGGCCAATGATTTTCATTATTAAAATAAAATAAAATAAAAACGACCATGGTACCTACATTGTTGTTGGCCGAGTCATGAACCGCGGTCAAAAAGTCAAAAATTCATATAAATAGTCGGAACAGCATTTTTTTTTTTTTCCTTGACACACTTTTCAATTCTCATCGTCAAAAGAGTGGCGGCAAAGAATGGTTGACCAAAACATGAATAATAAATCAGGAAAATTTTACATTATCATTAGAGCAAATCGACGTACTAGTGCTTATACTGATATATGAGACTGCAAAAAAAAAAAAAAAAAATCAAATAATTAAAAAGCTTGTTGTACTGACATAAACACAAAGACATGCACTGCCGCATAATTTTCAATAAATAATAAGAATAAAGACAAAAATGTGATGTAATATCATGCGTTCTACTCAAACATGTTTAGACTTAAGAGACGTTTAGTTCATGGATTAGAATCATGAGATTAGAACTATTTTTGATTTACGTATATTTTTTATGAGAAAAAATACTGTAGTAAATCACGAATCATGATTCGAATCGGAGTATGAATGCCCCAACCAAACAACTCCTTAGTAAACCGTGAAAAATGCAATGGAAAAATAATGAGATGGGAAAGAAAAATGAAATAATAAGAACGTGAATTCTTGATTTTTTTTAAGTGATAGTTATTGCCTTATTGGTATACCTCATTTCTTTTGTAGTGGTTATTAAAATTAAAAATAGTGTTATCATCAACCTAATCAGTAAAAAGTCTTTTTACACAATTAAATAATCATCGATTATGTAATTATCCTTGTACACAATTAAATAATCATTAATTATGTAGTTATTTATTAAGATTGGATAAGTAAATTTATTATTCATTCTTTTTAATAGGAAATCAATTATTAAAACGTGCAAGAATTGACATTGTCTTTGTTCATTTTTTATAGGATTAATTTCAAAAATTCCCCTTGAACTATGCTCCTTATAACACTTCCCCCCTCCCGAATTTTAAAACGTAACATCCGCTCTTCGTACTTTGTTCCGTTAACAAATTTTCCTATTATGTTACCATGAGTGACAGAATTACCACGTGTCACTTATTTAATGAGATTTAAAAGTATAATTACGCTTATACCCTCCTAATCAGATTAGATCTCATGGATTAATTGACAGAATTCACCATATTTATTCCTAAAAACCAGCTCTTTTTTTCCCTCACCGTGGCGAGTTCCTGCAGTACAAACAGTGGTGTTGCCGGGGCAATCACATTTTTCGCGGCGGTTTGAGGACTTGTGTGGTTCTGCAAGTTTCGCTGCAAAAAGTTGTCAAACAAGAACTCATAAACAGGTTCCTCAGATCCATCTACACTAGGTAAGTTCTGAAATCATTTCACATTGTTTGTTGGTAAGTGTCATTGATTGGTCTCTTTCAATGTTGTCTCTTTCAATGTTGTTGGGCTAGTTGGAGCGAGGCAATTTAGAATGGAGGAATTGGAGAAAGCTACTAAGCACTTCAATGAGAGCAATCTCATAGGATATGGAAGTTTTGGCTCTGTGTACAAATGATTTCTCCGTGATGGGACTATGGTTGTCAAAAGGCGAGCAGGCACGCCTGGACAAGAATTTGCTGTAGAGGTAATATGACTAAGAACCATAGATAATAAGGGCCCGTTTAGTTAACTGATTCGAGTTTTTAATTCGAGTTGAGATGTGATTTTCTGTGAGAGTTTTTTACTGTAGCAAAAAAGTTAGATGTGATTGTTTATGAGAGCTTTTTACTGTAGTAAAACTCGAATTCTAAACTCGAATCAGCGAAATGAACGGGGCCTTAGTTACTCTACTGGGTTACTATCAAGAAAGTGGATATGAAATATTGGTTTTTGAATATTTATCAAATGGCAACATGTGCAATCTCTAATTTTTCTTTTTGGGGGAAAACTTCTAACTCTAACACAACCAACATAATTAACAGATGGATTAATCTTTTTTTTATTTACGCATTTGAGTTTTTTAATCATTTTTTAATAACCTGGGGTTTTACAGGGTATTTTAAGATAATACCCTCAGATGGGTAATGTATGTGATAAGTGACGAATTCTGTCACTCATTATAACAGAAGGAGAAAACTTGTTGACGAAACAAAGTTCGTAGGGAATGGATGTTACGTTTTAAAATTCGGAGAGTAAAGTGTTACAAGGGTCATAGTTTATGAGAAATTTTTGAAATTAATCATTTCCTATATTGTGTGAGACCTACTAAATAATCATTACTAATCGTATAAGTAAACACATTATTAGATAAAAGAGAGAGTAACTCATCACTTTTCTTTTGCATATGAAACACGTCCTTAATATATATATATATATATATATATATTTTATAAATAATGTACTTCTATATTGTATTTCTAAAAAAATTTGGCCAAACTAATAGTACAAAAAGAGAGGTGTAAACTTCTTTGTAACCAACCAATAACCCTTTTATTCTATTTCTCTAATCTTTTAAAAAGTTATTAAAAACACTGAAAAATACATAACAAAATAAGCCAACAAACAAAGAAAGACAATGTGACATTATTGAATTCTCTCTTTTCCGTCTGTTTTCAAAAGGTTTTGAAGGAGGTAAAGTGAGTAATTCAAAACTTAAATGTTAAAATGATAATAGTTAAGAAAGCCTTTTTGGTAGGACTAAAGAAAAAAAAACGTTGTAACTTGAGTTGAAGAGGAAACTTGAACTCAGATTTTAGTCTTAAATTCAAGTTCAAACTTAAATTTTACAAACAAACATGAACTTAAATAAAGTTGTAACTTGAGTTTAAATTTTTTTTGAGTTTTACTAACGAGCCCTTAATTTTTAAAGTTTAAGTTATAGTGGGTAAAAGTGAAAATGACGTTAAAGTTGAAGGGGTATGGACGAGAATAGCTTTTCCCCCCTGTTGAACAGGGCCTGTTCTGATGGGCGATGGCATGCATAAAGGGTAAAATGGTCATGTAAGTATCTTTATAGTCTTGGAATCCCCAATCTTACACACTTCTTTTCATTTCTCATCCTCTACAATCTCTCTCTCTCAAATCCCTTGTTGTTCTTCGGATAGATTTCAGTTCTTTAATTTTCTCCTGTAAGTATCTCTTCTTTTTTTTTTTTTTTTTTTCCTTTTTCTTGTTTGTTCGGTAGATTCTGGTATGTTTGGGGTCTTATCCTGCTTTTGGTTCTCGAGAAAATTTAGGATACATTGGATTTATGGACGGTATATATATATATATATATATTATATATATATTTCTTTTTTAATCTAACAGAGACGGTAATCTCCTCTATTCAATTATGAATAGCTGAAAAATCTCATAGCTTAATTAAATTCATTTGGAATCACTCTTTGTTAGGCAAGTTTGGAACTTTTCGTTTGGTGCTCACGAAGTAGATTTTGATTTTTCTTTTCTTTTCACATTTGATGTGTTTTTCTTTAACTACTGGAGGTCCTTAGTTTTCTCGGTTGTCAGATAATTCTCTTTCTCTATATGTAGTTTTATTTTCTTCTTTTAAGACGTTTGAAAAGAGAACAAATTGAGAGTTATTTCTTAATCTGGTTTAGTGATACAATAAATGCCCTTTAAAAAAAAATATTGAATTATTGGTATATATTGCTTGTAGTTATTATTCTCTTGATGTTGTCCTCTTTTTGTTGAAAATGTGTTCTTAATCTACCCTTTTGCAGGACATTAGTTAAATATTTATAGAAGGGTTATCATTGCATTCGTGGAGAATTCAATATCACAGCGAAGGAGAACAATATGCGTTGGTTGAGTTTATCAATTGATGTGTTTCGCAAAGTCGTGCGCTTGAACTTATATTGCAGGGTTATTCTGTAATTGAAACCCTTTGATTGAACCTTAATTTTCTCGTTTGTTGGCCTCTCATTTCTTCAAACTTCCATGGGATCAAAACAGGTTTTCGTTATTGCTCCTGATATTTATAGGATTAGCTGAAAGGCAGATAGTTCAAGCCTCGTTCGCGTTAAAAGTTTTTTTCCATCTGCTAGTTTTGTTCTCATTTTGATTTCAATTTCAATTTCGTCGTCTGTTCAAGTCCAATCTGTGTTTGATCCTACTATCTAGCTCGGTCATCCGCTACTTCTTTCGTGTGTTGCCTTATAGTCGACTCTGCCTTTTCTGTTCCTTATTTTTGGACATTTCTTAGTTTAAACAATATATTTGACCATTTAAATCGCACTCTAGATTGAGTGGTTTTCTCAAGGTTCAAGAGTAGTTATGGTGTGCCAAGCAGCAAGCCAAACTAGATTTCGGGCATTAAAACATGAGAATGGAATTGCAGGAAAACCAACCATTATAGTGAGAGTAATAGCATGCTTTCAACCTTTGCAGGATTGCCAGGTTAGTACAAATATATGTCTTATCATTCACTGTATCGATGAGGAACCGATATATTATTAGTTACTATTTCTATTCTCTGTTATTATGCGAGTTTGAATTGCAATCTTTCATTGCTTCATAACCCTCATTGTTAGGAATTTTAATTAATGTTGTGTTTTTGCTGCTATTCTCCAGGCTGAGTACTTCCGTCATCTGCTTAAACCTGTTACGTAAATCTGTTCCTTTATTCAGTCATTTACCAAGCCGGAAGTCATAGTTCTTTTCCTTTTCCATTCTTTGTTTTGAAAAGACGCAGCAAGTGACCATTGCATAGTGAAGGACAATTCATCTTCTTAGGTATCATACTATCTTCATTTCCTTGTAGCAACTAAATTGGTTTTTGTTCATGTCTGAGTGGTTTGCTTTATCTTTATAGGCTATTGTTTGGTTTGATGGTTAAGGCCAGCGATTCGTGGCTTTCTTCGCAGCTTTCTTCTCAGCAACTGCCTGATTTGAATTGTATGAGCACCTTGCTTGAAACGAGGCAACAGGAATGTTTGCCATTACTCACCAACCACAGCACTTGCAAGGTTTCTGAACCTGTGATGTTGCCAGGATCTACAAGTCCACGTTTGCAGAATTTGCAGACTGAACACATAGATGCAGCTCATGAGCCACTTCATTGTTTTTCTCCTGACTTCCATGCCTTAATTCCTGCTACAAACCCATATATCAACGGAAAGCAATCTACGTTGCCTTATGGTTTCAGTGGTATGGTTGTGCCGAATACAAAATTTTCGGCGTCGTGTCAGAAGGGGTTCCTTATTTTCGATCAATCTGAGAATCAAACGAGGATGATTTATAATTATGTTTGCCCTCCTACCCAGAATCCGATCATTGCCAATGTGAGAATTGATTCTGGTTATGATGTTTTGCAAATGACGGGGAATGCAGCCAAAATGGATCGAATTGATCCGATCAAGAACATTTCATGTGAAGCATCTGATGGGAATAAAGAAAGTGAGATGCATGAAGACAGTGAAGAAATAAACGCTTTGCTCTACTCTGATGACGATGGAAATGACAGCGGTGACGACGAATATGGTGAGGATGATGAAGTGACATGCACCGGTCATTTTCCTCCAATGCCAATGAAAGAGGATCATGAAAAGCATGAACACATTGGGGAATTAACAGAGGAAGTTGCAAGTTCTGATGGTCCAAACAAAAGGCAGAAAATGCTTGATGGTGGGTGCAAGAAATCATCTGCTTTGTACACTGCTAGTGTGGTAAATTTGGATGGATCTCACGAATATGACAAGGATGCAAAATCATGCTGTGCTGATGGCCAGACAGGAGTAGAGGAATCCGATTGTACTTCGGGAAACATGCGGTCCAAAAGGGATAAGATTATCGAGATATTGAGAGTTCTTGAGAGCATAATTCCTGGAGTAAAGGGAAAGGACCCGCTGTTGGTCATTGATGGAGCCATAGACTACTTGACAATTACGAAGCTTAAAGCCGAAACTCTCGGAGTGAGCTTCCTTTAAGCTTTTTGCTCCTCCTTCCATATATTAGTGGTATCTTTGGTTAAAAGTGTAGAGAATCAGATGAAAAGATGGTATCAACCGAGGATTTCTTTGCTTGAATCATTGATGAATTTGAAACGACTGAGAGTAGCTTTGGTTCTTGTGGGGTCCTCCCATCTTTGCTTTTCTCTATTCATCTGGAAAGAGCTGTACATAATGGGGCAATAAAGGAGGCAAGTATTGGGATGATATTGCACGCTGAGAGAGGTGATAAAAGAAGAAATGGTTTGTGGTTATGCTTGTTGACCAGAAATGATTATCTTTTAGCTTTTGGGGGTTATTAAAGATAAACAAAAAGTCACAAAGTTGTTTAACGCATGGGAATGGTAGTGGTGGGCTGTGCTGTAAAATGAGTCCCCCTTTTTCCTCAAGTGTTGAGAACCTCTATAGATGTGGTGCATGCGCGTTAGGTAACTCCGGTCCCACCTTCACCACCCTTATTTTTATTTATTTATGTATTTATTTTCATATCTTTGTCCTCTCTCTAGTGTTTTACCTCTTTGCACGCCTATCATGCTGGTAGAAAATCTTGAAAAGTATTGCTGAAAGTTTCTTTGACGGTGAGAGGTAGCAAGTGTTTTGATGATGAGTTTCTGGGACCCTTTCGCTTTCCTCAAATAATGTGTAATAAAGGGTTGGCTTGTTTTACACGTGGGTTGGTTAAAAGTCCTTTTGCCGTTGTACAGTAAAGTTTTAATATGTTGGCTCTCTGAAGACTGTTGAACTTGTGATATGAGTGTATGAGTGGAAAAGAAGTGTATTTGTTTTTTGTGCTGTCAGTTGCCGTTTGTGCATAATAATTGGAGTGTGAAAAATGGAGTGCTTTTAGCGGTGGTGGTAGTGGTGGTGATGTTATCTTGTATGGTTATGGGGGGTTTTGGTGGATGCTGGTGATACATATTTTGGCTCTTCTGTTGTCCGGTTGTTTGTTTGTGTTGTATTTTTATGCACGTATGCTGTATTTCACGTGTGAGAAAAGAAAGTTTCTTTGTGCTGTATTTTTATGTCTGTATGCTTGTGCTGTATTTTTACGTCTGTATGCTGTATTTCACGTGTGAGAAAAGAAAGTTTCCTTCTGCTTAGACTCTCTCTCTCTCTCTAGATACATATCTCTCTCGTGACTTTGATGAATGGTATGATAGGGACTGATGAATTTCGCTTACGTTTTTCAAAAACTGAAATCTCTGCACCAAAATATTTTGCATCACTGCTTAGCATTGTTACATAATGCTACGACATATTTGATCTTGTAATTTAGTGTGGCAACAAAAGCGTGTTTATAGATGAAAAATGTGTAACCGAATTATAATTGATTAGATGAAAAATATCAAACCGAATGATAATTGATTGATCAGGAAGTAGTTAGTGTTTCTTTTGCAAGGGGGAAAGGATAAAAATAAGAAACTTTCTCTGGTAGTCCTCATAAAAATAGACTATTGGCAGTCTTTTACTTTTTAACTGTTAAATTTGTATGTTTTGTTTTCAATCTGATGTGATTTTGATTAGATTTAACGGTTAAAAACTAAGACAATTAGTAAGGTGAACTATTAGAAAAACTCCTAAAAAATAATAGCATTGGAAGTTTAACAAATATGATTTACTATAGTAAGATGATAGCTTTGCTGTTTTCCATGAGCATTTGGTGCTTGAAAAATAAAATAAGCTAGAGATTGAAAATACTTGTCATTTTATTTTATTAGTATTTTCTTTAGAGATATAGAGTCCGTTTAGTTTGTTGATTTAAATTTTTAATTTGAGTTAAGATGTGATTTTATATGAGAATTTTTTACTGTAATAAAAAAGTTAGACGTGATTGTTTCTGAAAATTTTTTATTGTAATAAAATTCAAATTTTAAACTTAAATTGGTAAAATTAACGTGAGAACTTAAAAAGTAACACTCCTTGAGAACTTAAAATAACACTCCTTGTTTCACATCAGAAAAGTAACTTTGGATTTGATTGATTATTTCAATTCGCCTGTATGTTTCCTAATTGGGCCTCATTATTATTAGCTTTAGCCTTTTGGGTACTAGTTAGCGTAGTGGGTGGATACCAAATCTCAACAAGCAAAAGCAATATTGAGCATGAAGGAGTGGTGTTTAGTGTACCCTCTGATCATTTAAGGCCTTATGATTATCCACATTTGCAAAAAAGCTGAGATCGAATGGCTGTCAAGGAGTTACTTGACAACCATATCAAACTTGACTGATGTATGTGGGTCATCCGGCATTAAACCATATCACCATCAAGGATAACTTTCCAATACTAGTGATTGATGAACTTTTGAATGAATTGTATGGAAGTTTTCTCCAAGTTAGATTTGCGGTCGGTCGGGATATCGTTGTTTGTTCAAAAATAACTTTCTGAACTCGCGAAGGGCACTATGAATTCTTAATTATGTCTTCGGGCGTTATGGATGTGCGGTCAAATGTCAATATTTCAATGCCTTATGAATAAATTTTTCAAGCCATTTTATAGGAAATTTGTATTGGTATTTGTTGATGTTTTAGTTTACATCAGAGGGTGGAAATAACACTTGGAGCAATTGGAGGGGTTACTGAAGATGCTATCTAAGGATAAGATGTGTCAAAAAAGTCAAAGCGTTCTTTTGGCAAGAAAGAAACAGAGGATTTGGGCAAATTGGTTTTAGAACAAGGAGTCACGACTAGCGACTGATCCCACTACGATCAATAGTATGAACCTTTGGGGAAAATCCAACTCTTTAGGTACTTTGAGCAGATTCTTCACGGGATATTGTTGTTGGTGTAAAATTTCGTCCAACACAGAAACCACGTTCTTGAACTCGTATCGGATCAAATGAACACTTGAATCAGAGATGCAATTGTAACACTTTGTTTGACACTAAGAACCCTAGAAAATAAGCAAGTCAAAATAGAGAAATCAGCATGGTACTGTTGGGGTACTCTATGTTTAAGTTAGCAAATTTGGAGAGAATTTGGCAGAGTTTTGGTACTGTAAAAAGTGTGTACTTGGCTTTTCAAAATGAGAGGAATTTATAGACTATCGAAAATACTAATAGTAGTGAACAATCGAGTTTAATTCTGGCATAAATAAGAGAATTTATTTTCATGTTAGTGTTCGACGCTTTCTCTGAATAGAGGAGCGATTCAAGAATATTTGTCTTATACAATAATTTTCTATAACTACATTAATTTGTAGCATCAATCAAGGATTTAGAGATCGTTGGCTCATGGGTTCCCGTAGAGGTTCCCAAGTGGTGGTTCTGAATTTACCCTAAAAATCCCTAGTTGTTGTTCTAGATTTTCCTAACGAAGATGACAACAATGACATGTTGAAATTCTTTTATTTTTTGTGGGGCATGTGTTTGACTTATTGAGCTAGTGCAGTCAAAGTCAACATGAGTTTAATGATTATTTTATTGTGACAAAAATACCCTTCAATAGAAGGGTTATTAAAAAGAAAATTTCTATGATAGGACCAGAAAAATGAACTATTGGTAGTTCTTTACTTTTCAATCGTCAGATCTGTATTAGAAATTGTCTCTTTTGCATACTTTTGAGTTATTTGTTTCATGGGTTCAAACCCATAGTTTTGATTATGCTACAACGTTTTTCTCTCACAAAAAAAATTTAAATTTCAAAAGTCCGATTAAGACACTGGTTTGAACTCATGAGCCAAACAAACTCTTATTAATCTGTTGTAATTTTGAGTAGATCTGATAGTCAAAAATAAAAACTAAGGGTACGGAGGCCTACCAGAGAAAGTCCCTATTAAAAATTACAGAAAAATTAATAGGCCACTAACATAATTGCTTAGAAAGGACAATATTTCCCTTTTGGAATCAAAAGGACGAGGATGCAGGCAATGGCTTGAAGAAAACAATATGTGCTTAGCGGTCGTACTAACTATGCCCAGCTTTCATATAGTTTTCGTCATAAAAAATATAATGTATCAGAAGAGGGTAATATGAGCATACTCTTGCAAGAATATAAATCAAGGCCTAAAGCGTACATGAGTATATATGTGAATTACTTCTGTGCCAAAAGTTCCTTCCAACAATAAGAAAGATTTCAGTCACTTTTGTGACAAGAGTTTGCACCAAACTTGAAATTACTATTACAATAGTAATGTCACCTTGGAATAGGTCACGGCCCGCCGTTTCAAAAACAAAAAATTTCAGGCAGGTGCATGAAAGGGTTATGAGGCCGAGCATGACACGACAAAAGTTTTAAGTGTCTTAAGGGTTGTTTGATTGGCGGATTCGTTCCCTAATTCGAATCATAGTTCGTGGTTCGCTACAGTATTTTTTCTCACAAAAAATACACGTAAATCGAAAATAGTTCTAATCACATGATTCTAATCCATGAACCAAACGTCTCCTTAATGATTAGATCGCAGTGGTTCCCAACTCTTAGCAGGCTTTTAACAATGAATTTTTATGTTTTCTCATATTTTTAGGAAAGGTAACAAAGTTGTTGGTGAGTTATGGCAGTCATCTAAATCCAGATTTGTGGTGGTTTCTTCGCTCATAACTTGATGAAACAATTCATTGACGATGATATATGTCGGATTCAAAACTGCTTTAGGTCCTAGTTCTTGGAGGAATTCTTGATTTGTCTTACTTTATCTTGGAGTGGTGGGCATGTACTCTTTTTCCGTTGGTTTGATTTTTTTTTCCATTGGGTTATTTATTTATAGGGGATATTTTATTATCACAAAAAATGAATTACAAGCTTAAAATAAAGTTGCACATGATTCTAAATATTATAGAATTCGTCCCAAACGATTCGATCCACCAGTAAAACAAGAATATCACCGGGGCAAACGCGAATCCCGATACTTAATGGGGGATAGCCTGATCGACACATAAAAATAGAGTATGACCAAAGCTCGTTAAAAATGACCAAAATAGTTAATGGATTAAACCAGTCGACCAACACCCGATCCCAATTTACTGGGACATAAGTAGGATGGTATAGAGAAACCTCTAGCTGGACATCAACACCCATACCATTGAAAAACACCTCAAACGGATGAGACACACAAACCAAGCCGGAAGGTGGAGAAACCATCTCCGTTATTACAAAATAATATTTAAAGTATTGGCGAAAATAATGTCGCCACGCCGTTTTTACAAACCAAAACTTACCTAAAAACAAAAAGAAAGCTTAAAGGCCCGTTGTCACAAGCATTCAATGATGGTGCAGCCGGTGAGAGGACCACGAGCAAAGGAAGAAGGCTCCGAGAGGCAATCGATGTTGGAGGATAGAGGCCATCAAAACGCAGCGAGGAATACGCATGCGCCATCGCTGCCCATTACCAAAGACGACACTACCTTTTGCCAAAAGAAGCCCACCACCATCGAAAAAGAGCTTCTGAGCGTGGAAAATGCCTCCCAAATGTCTGGTTTCCAACCTCCACCTGAAGCTAGATATAGCCTATCACCATAGAAAAGGCCTCAATAAGACGAACTTGGGGATTGATTTTCAAAAGTGGAGGTCCAGCGATGCGCCCAGAGGCAGTGCCGAAACTCTAACCAATACCCACACTTTCTTTCTCTCTCTCTCGTTCCATTTATCTCTCTTTAACACTTTGCTCATTTCTTTCCTTTTTATTGTTTCTCTTTTTCTATTGGGTTTTACCAGTAGGATAAAGAGGCAAATAACACATTTTAGAGACGGGTTTCCATTGGGTTTTAAGTAGATGATTGAAGTAAATATTTCCACACACAAAAATATGATATTTATAGGTAAATATAATATTTATGTTGAATATTTACTAATAAATATCGTATTTAAGTCAGATAAATATATATTTATCAATAACTATGCTATTTATTTAAACTGTTCTAAATTTCTAGTATTTATTTAAAACCATTTAAAAACGTTACTTACTATAATTATTGTTTACAAATTAACGTTTTTAATGAGGCATCATCTAGTTTTCTTTCTATATGATTAAATTCTTTTTTCTCTAATCTAGTTAGGATGTTCTATCTCGAATTGATATTAGTTGCTCATTCTCATTACTTGGTTAAAAGTTACTATAATTTTGTAAAAGTATTAATTATATAAGAGTAATTTAATTATTTGGCCATTTAGAGTCCTGTTGGGAATGATATCCTAAAAACATGGGATGTGATACATGATATTATTATTTATTTAATAAAAGAGAAATTTCATTATTTATATGCATGTATTATTGAATAATTTATGAATATCATTGAAAATTTCACGATTATTTATGTGACCTTAAATATTGTATATAAGTGTTATATACTAGAGGATAATATTTAAGGATAATAATTGAAACGGTTCGTAGTGAATTTAATTAAAGTTTCAGAATCTTTAATTAAAATATCACTAATACATGCTATTTCCATTAAGAATGGAACGATGTTATCCACACTATTAATATGGAAGGATATTGGATGAGTGTATTACACATAATGTGATTATGTGAAACTGGGACACAAACACGATTTTAATTTCTGATAATTTCAGTTAAGTATGGTCATATATAAAACGATCTTAATCCTGAGTTATTAGCAGACTGCTATTTACAGATTTGTGTCTTTTGACTTACTCGGTACGGATTTTGAGATTGTTAAATCCTGTTCTTTGTATCTTGGAGACATAATGAAGTGGGTTGTCATGAATACTGATATATGAGATGGAATCTATTCCTTCTTGAATAAAGAAGTAGATAAATAATTACCTTGAGGGTTAATTCGGTACTTGGATTAGTAGGAGCTCCGATTTATAAATTTGTTTTATGAATCACTATGCATTAGAGAATCAATGATACTCAAGAATAAATATGTAGTTAGAGAGATTAACGGATTTCACAAAGCTCTAATTATGAATTATTTATGAGGATCGATCTATATGTAGTGACTATACCAAATGGACACTTCAAGTTCTTGGAAGTAAATTTTGTCTATAATTTCGAGGGTGCAATTTCAAGTTTTTAGTGGAGTAACTTTTGAAATTAATAGAATTAATTAATTAAAGAGTTTAATTAATTATTATTTCTATTGGAGAACAGAATTATAGGTCCATGAGTCACCGTGTCATTCTTGTAATATTTGCAAGACAAGGTGAATTATTGGGAATTAATATCACTTGAAATAAGTAATGTGATTATTTAAATTAACCAATTTTATAACACACTATGGTGAGACCACAGGAGGCCACACGCCTAGGCACAGAGAGGTGCGGGAGGCATGTGGCACAGAGAGAATCCTTCTGGAATTCAGTTGCTTTCTCTTCAAGTTATTCGGTTTACTTGTTTGACAAATTTTTCAATCAAATTCAAAAGAAAATTGAAGTTTAACTTTATTTAGATTTAAATTTGAGCTAAAATTAGAAACTGGATAAATGAAGAATTTTTTTTCCTCCTATTGCCTAAAATTTATGCCAACCATAGGGAGATATCCTTATGGTGTGGCCGGTCATAGTAGATAAGAAAGGGAGAGAATTTTATTTCTAAAATTAAATGGGAAACTATATTTTAAATATGATTTAAAATAAAGTAATAACTAATTGTCTCTTGCTTTACCTTCAAGTTAAAGCAAAACGGTCCTTCTAGGATTTTATAAAGAGGAGACATGTTATAAATTGGAGAACACAATTTTTTCTCCCTTCACTTATGAGATAGGTGTGTAACATAGTTACAGGCGTATAACATTCTGTTTGACAGCATGTAACATTCTAGTAATAGCCGTATAACCTGAGAGAAAAGGGAAGAAAAGTTCTTCTAATTCCCAGTTTCACCTTATACAAGCGTTGATATTGGTGGAAGAGAAAATTAGTGAGTGATCAATCCTTTAATTCTAAATTAGAGCCCGCACTCTAAGTCTTGTAGGTATCATATACTAGACGAGAAAGATTTGAGCTTTCCTAGAAAGCTTGGAGCGAGGATTATTCGTGGTCAAAGAACTCAAGTTATCGACATAATCATTCATTAGGATGTAAATTAATATAATCTATAGAGTATTGTAAAAGTTTTATAAAAAATTTTGTTATACACAATCTGTAGATACACACTTCTGCATCCGCAATCGTTTCGAAAACCAACAAATCCATCATTGTACTTTTGATGTTTCTATTGGTTAGTTTTTTCTGCACCGTTTAGATCGATCTCACTAGCCTATATTCACTAAGGAATCTTGATGTCATATTAAACTTGTATTAGTTGTAAACCAGGGTAGCGGGGGGTAACACGCAGTCGAGAGTTTTTAATCTAGTAAACGTATTGAGTTTCTTTTTGTTTTTTTTTTTTTTTGTTTTTGTTTGTTTTTTTCTCTCTCTTCTACCTTTATAAAAACCAAAGTTTTAAAATGTGATACCTTTTTCGTTTCTACTTTGATTGAGGCAATTTCTCTTCCTTTTTAGAATGTTGACATTAAAATTTTTAAATGATTTCTTTCAACACTATATCTAAACACATATTATTATTTTATCATAACTTTGATGACAACTTTTTTGCATACCACACACGACAGTTTGGATCACAATTCAAGTCATATCGATTCAAATTTTTTGTTTAAATCAAAACGTCTGAATAATAAGATTTTGGACATGTGAACCAAATGTAGCCAAAGTCGCCTCCCCCCCCAACACACACACAAAAAGGGGAGAAAAAAAAAATCCCACCATTTTGCACAGTTTAATTTATTCCCCAGTTTTGGGGTTTTTACTTTTTGGCGCATGTTTTCTCTGTAATTTATGATTTTCAACACATATTGGAACGCTTATTCAAATTTTATTAATTGTTTAGATTTTCACTTTTAACTAAAGTAAGTTCAAATTGCAATTTTAAACTACTTTTTTTTTTTTTTTTTCATATTTCACAGTTTAAACCAAAACCATTAAAATAGCTAAAATTAGAACCAACAAACCACACGAGACCTTAGAGTTATTTAAGCCAGAAACTATAGTGAAATTGTAGAATCTTATTTGTTTCGGCAATTCAAACTAATTTGTTCAATATGAATTAAGCTCACAACCTAAATAAGTATTTAGTTAGGCATTAAATTCCTATTTGAAGCTCAAACCTAAATGGAGTTGAATTGTAAAATAAATTATATGAATGCCTAGTCTTAAACATTTCCAGAGGAATTTGGTCTTTCTGACTAATGAAGCAAATAATTATTTTAATTGGCGTGCTTTAACTGCAATCCAAACTATAGTTTGAATATGCAAATAAGCTTTACTTCGAGTTCATAGTAAAATGAGGATGTGTGTTTAGATAAAGTGTTGAAAACAATAATTTTTGAAAGTTTCGTGTTTCAGATCAAATTTTACAAAAAAAGGTGTTCATGGAAGAATTACCTAGGCAATATAGATATAGGTTTGTTGTCTTTTCTAATGCATACAAAGAAGAACTGCCTCAATTAGAGTTGGAAAGAAAAAAGTCATACATTTTTTAAGCGGGCAGTTTTTAACACACATAAAAAAAAAAAAATAAAAAAAATAAAAAAAAACGTGCAATATTAAAATAGCATTTATGAGTCAATGTTCATAAAATATGGGTTATGTTGATGTTATTTGACATCATATGTCAATTATTTTAATTTCTTAATTCACTACGCTATTACTGCAACGCTCTTATACGTTGCTCTTACTAACAAAAACACATTAGTTACATTGCATAGTTTACCGATAATTGGTGATTAAGAAAATAAACAATAACTAAACACATCATTCTGACTAGATGCATAAAATTTCAAATCCCAAATCCCAACAATGGCACCCTTTAACAATCATAGTCCATGGTTCACTACAGTGTTTTCTCTCACAAAAAATACACGTAAATTGAAAATAGTTCTAATCTCATAATTCTAATTCATGAACCAAACATTATGAATATCTTAAACCTTTTATTTATTCTCTTTATTTTTAAAAATTATTTATTTGCCCTGATTCAATCTAATTTCAAAACTAGTTGCCTATGGGCAATAACGCTCTAACTCATAACATCATGTATATTTTTGAAACTTTGAGTAATTTTAGGCAAATATCCTTTAAAAATAAATAAATACCTCTCTTAAAAGTGTATAAATTACTATTTATTCTTAATTCATAATTTTTTAGTGAATAAATTCTCTATTTTTTTCACATTTTTTAGACAAATTGAATGATTTGGGCTACGTATTAGACATAAACGCTCTGCCCTTTTCTTGTTAATCGATGTGGGACAAAGGCACTCCATATATATTGCTAATTTCTTCACTGGGTTTTTTCATTCTATTTCTTTCATGATTTCATGAACTTTGATTTTCAACACACAAACAACATCATTGTTGCTCTTTCATTTCTTAATTTTTAGCTTTTAATATTTCTGTTTTAAGTATTTGATTCAAAATCTATTCCTCCATATAATATATCTTCTTATCCTATCTCTTTGCTCTTTTAAGTCCTCTATTTGGAACAGATCATTTTTCTTTTTCTCCCCCTTTGCCTGTACCATTTATTTCCCTGTTTTCTTTTGCTTTGCTTTACAAATGCTTTTGGGTTTTCCCCTTGGCCTATGATTTCCCTATCTGTTTTTGTTCTATATGCTTTCGTTTTCCCCATTGTTTTTAGCCTCAGCCTTCCAAATGACCTTGACCCGAATGGAATCTGAGTATTAATTGGCTATTTGATGCTTTGACTGTACTTGCTTCTTCTATTTTACTTGGACAAAAGGCAGACCAATTATGCACTGTTGACACAGGCACCATTTATTATCCATTGTGTCGCCAGTTTCTGCTCAGCTTCATTATCCTTTTAATGCTGCTATTTTTCTCCTCTCTTTTAATTCACTGGGTAGTTTTTAGACAGATTTATACTTTACTTCGACCCTTTATTCTGTGTCACGCATATGTCATAATCTGCATGGCAAATATAACATCTGACTAATTTTTGTACTTTTATGCAATTGCCGCTGATAGGCAGCCATAAAATGGCCATAAAAATACAAATCAGTTGATTTACCATGCAGTTGTTGACAACAGTTATATTTGAGCCACAATTAGTATGTAAAAGCATTATTAGATTCATAATTTATCAACTTCCTCCCATTAAATCTTTCTTATTACTTATTATTTCACTTATATCTCACCATTAGTTTGTGTTTGGGCCTTTCTCTTTATGAAATTGACATAATCAGCTTTTATCATGAGAAATTTCATGTCTACCTGTTTATAAATGGACCAGATAGTTGAAGACATGCGAATACAAGCATAAATTGGTCGCTTTATCTGTTGTTTATTTATAGGTTTAATTCATGTACTACTTCTACCTTATTGATTTGCTATGTACATAATGATATTTAATATTGTAAATTATGAATTTCTCTTATTGTAAATATTTTTATATTACTTACAATAAATTATAGGTACAAATATCGAATTTTGTACATCCCTTGCCATAGAATTATTGATGTAATTATTTGTTGTTCGTTTTAATATCTTCTAAATATATGTTCCAATTATGACAAAATGCCATTTATATCCGGTTAATTTAAGTTGCTTTATTTATGACAAAAATTATCAACTTCTACAACACAAAATTATCTCTCATTACAATACGCGCGTACACTGCTAGTATATTGCTAAAATCCTCACACACGCATATTTATGTATATATATATATATATATATAACATTGATAATAAAATTATCATGCAACGTTTTCAAAGTGTGAAAACACATTTAGAACAATTATAAAGTGGTAACTGAGTAATTAATAGTTGATATTTCGAAGGTTTTAAGAATTTTCATTTCTCAGCTCTTTACTAGTTCCAAATTTTAATCTTGGTTCATGAAACAAAATCCTGATTCTGTGATTCCACCACAATTACCGATGATTTTAGCAACCACAAATTTAAAATGTGTTGTTGCTAAAGTTTGTGATGCCACATCATTAATTAAGATCTTTCTGTGACAACAAAAGATTTTACTTTCTAAGAACAAGACGTTTCATCATAACTAATTACTGTCACGTAATTATCTCAGGGTCTACGAGTAAACATTGACGTGTTTGGATCAAAATGTTACAACACGTTTGATTAGACAATGACTAGTCGATCAGATTAGCAAGCCAAATGATCGTATATTAGTGTGGAAATTGTAAATAACAATTTTTCATTTTTTTTTTATTTTTCTAAATATTGATTTATTTTCGTTGGTGTCCATATCTTAGTGGGGCAACCAATTATTCGACTCTAAATGTGGCAATGCACATGTTAGAGTCAAAATGGGGGCTTTTAGTACTGTCTGACGATAAACAAAAGCCGTGGCAAATTGTCTTCCACAATTGTACTCCTTCCGACATTGAAATGATACAAATTGTTATCATACATTGAAGTCGACAAATTACGTCAACTAAGACATTGTCAAGTAAAGATATAGATAGGATCTTATTAATGCTCAATACTTCATCATCATCTTATTATTATTTTTCTTTCTTTTTCTCTTTTCCCCTTGAAGAGATTTTTTGATTTTTAATTTGAGCTTTTTACATTTACACTACATGTGTTTTGTCAAAATAATAGACATTTCTTTAACCAAAACGCGAAGAAAATTCGTGACGACAACGGCAAAAATAGTTCGCGCTGATCGCCAGTTTACGAAGAGGGGTGGCAGATCTCAAGGGGGTTGTTTCTTTTATGGGTCTAGGGTTTTTATTTTCCATACTCTAATCTAAAAACAATGATGGGATGAGATTGAGTATAATCAGATCAATGGTTGAAATTAGTTAGTGCATTTCTATCATTTCAAAACCAAACTTAACAAAATTAAGAAGAAAGGGTGTTTAATTTTGTTTTATCTAGGGGTGTTATGTTTTTTGAGTAAAACACAAGGGGCATTAGTGTAATTTGATATTTCACTTTTAATAACTAACTTCCAATTGTGTGTTTGTATAGAAATAAAGAAGAGGGTCCCTAATAAAATGAGTGACCACATATTATGTCACACATCACAAGTGAGAGACAAATGAAATACATTATTCAAGCAAAGTGACTGCAGTTAAGATCTTATTGGTTCATTGGCAAGTCTAATCCATTATTTCTTACTATGCATATAATTAGTTTCTGATTACCTTTACTAGAGTTTAAAATGAGATGTTGAATTACTTTGTTTGCCCTTTTTCTTCCTCTCCGATGCTTTGTTAATCTACTAGCTACTATTAGATATGAGAAATTAGCATGTAAATATCCATGTCATTTTACACCTCAAAAAGTCTTTTTTTTTTTTTTTTTTTCCTTCCTTAGAAAGCATCTTCATTCAACCAAAAACAAAGACAGAAAACGCCAGAAAACGCCACCTAAAGAAGACAACTAACAGAATTTGGTGACAATTATTGAGCTACTTTTTTCTCAAAAACAAACACTCTACTTAAAAGGAAAAAATAAAATGAAATGAAATAAAGTAAAAATCCTCAGTTCCCCAAAAGGAAAAGAAAACCCCCGGAAAACAAAGATAATCAGTTAACAAACAATAATAAATCTCAATTTTAATCCCTTTTTTTTTTTTTTTTTTTTTTTTTTTTCAAGATAAGGACACTCTCCACCTTCTAGGAGTCTTTCTGTTCTGCTGATCAGCAGCTGTGGGAATCTGAGGCCCAATATCATGGTTCTCCAAATTTGTCATCTTTGTGAGTTTGCTCAGTTTTTTCCAACCACTGCTCCAAGCTGAAGTCTGTTTCTGCTTTGACATTTTATCAAACTGTCTCTGAAGATTCTCCATCTCATTCTGGAGCTCAAGATACTTGGCTTTCACTGTCTCAAGCTCAAATTTGAGTGTGTTTATATCCTTTTTAGCGCCCGTCCAACCTTCTTGGAACGACTGCGGCGTCCCTTCAAGAAGGGATTTCCTGTTTGTGACCATTGGCTGGTAATGTGACTCCCCAGCCTCTTTCAGTGAATTGTTGGCCATTGCATTGCTTATCTTCACCTGTTCGGAGAAGAGGACTTGCACAACTACTCTTAGTGGAAGACGCTCGTTCTGCGCAGCGTGCATGCAGGCGTCGATCGATAGCTTTTGACAGTCCATCACTCGGCAAAGCCTTTTCCTTTCATGCTCAGAGAGTGTTGGATGTGCCTGTTAGTAATTTCGATTCGGAGATATTAAAATCCCAACTAAAATATAGCAAAGTTAACAATGTTGACAACAAAGATCTAATGACATTTTGGAATAGAATTTTGAATCTTTCATTAGTTGATTGATTATTGAAGACCAAAAAAAATTAAAATGGGCAAGAGAGAAGTTAAAAATCAACCTTGCTAAGTGGAAAACTAGTATGATATTTTTATCTTTTCTCCTATTAAGATAAAGGGTATTGGGAAAAGTAAATGATCTGAGAAAATTACTTGTAAGAAGAGGAAATTTACCTTAAGATAGGAATCAATAGCTCTATAAAGTCCATCATCACAGGTTCTTGCTGAATCAGGCAAAGCTTCTGCCAGCACCTGAAACTTAGTGAGAGAAAGGTTTCTATCTCTAGAAACCTCTGTGAGATAACTATCCACAAGCCTAGCCACTCTCATCTTGGCATTAGGTCCACTACCACCACTCCTTTGAGATCCATCATACATATGTTTGTCAGAGAAAGATTGGCTGCTAGGACTTGAACTCTCTGTCTGTTCCTGAACCAGAAAATGCTCCAAAAGTCTCTGAACAAGATCAACATCATACATTGTCTCCCCCTTGTTGTAATTAGGAATCAGAAGATCAGCCAAAGTGGCTTGCTCAAACTGCATTCCGACCCTCTTCTCCAACTCGGTGACCAAAGCGGGCGCTACTTTCAACATGTTTGCCATCCTCAGCAGCCTGAGGAGGAAGCTGCAGGACACACTGTCCTTCTGCGGTGGGATTATGCTAATCAGGCTTTCTATAATCATCCGTTGATCCTTCGCCTGGACTGTGGGGAGGTCATCTTTAGTCCCCGCAAGAATCATGTGGAGCCCGCCTTTCCAAGCGGCAGCAGCAGCGCTGCTGCTGCCGCTTGTGTTGCTGTTGCTGCTGTTGCTTCCTTCATCTGCTACTCCTACGGAGCCTTCGTTGATCAAGCCGGGAAGCCATTTCGTCGCGTAATGCATGATCACAGCTCCAATCAGCTCAAACCTCATACCCTTTACCTTAATTGCCGTGATCACCCTTACAAAGTGATCAATCCTGAGGATTGAAGCATCTTCAAACCACCAATCGGGAGGAACCTGTTGCTGGCTCCTACTGGGGCTAGAGTCCTTCGTGTCATTCCATTTCGGGCTAGAGACCTTATGCTGCTTCCCAGTGTATGCCCACCTAATCCCTTTCGGGTTCGCGCAGGCTTTCCAGGCAATCGACTCGCTGCATCTTCGAACAATCTGGAGATTCTCTGCCCATGGAGAGAGCTTCTCACAGCTCTTCAACACAACTATGGAGTCTCTCCATGAGGACAATACCACATAGCTTAGAAAAGCTTCTGTTTTGAAGATAAGATTTCCTTCTTCCAAATCCTCTGTCATTTCTAGGTACTCTGCCGCACATCTGAGGCCTGAAATATTGGCTGCTGTCAGATCAACAGCAATTCCGTAGCAAAACTTCGCCGCCAGCTCAAACGCCTCCGGTCCGTCGGGAAGATCATCGAGAACTATCTTGCTTAAGTCCGGGTCGCGCGATTCGTATATGACTCTGTTCATCTTTCCACTCCTAGAAAGCAGAGGATACTGAAAAAAAAAAAAAAAAAAAAGGACACACACATACACACAAAAAGTAAGACTTCAATGATTTCAAGGCCAAGACATGAAACAGTTTGAGCATTTGGAGTACAATACTTAGCTATGTACCTTGTGCAAGTGAAAATTGACATCTCCAACTTGAATTACAAGGTCACTTGGAATATCAGTGGCAACATACCTTATAACAAAGCAAAAAACAAACACAAATCATATAATCAGAGACAAAATATATATTTATATAAAGCTAGTTCTTAATTATACAAGTAAGTTTTACATTTTTCATTTCCATACCAGTCATGGCCTCTGAGCTCAAACCCATCAGTCTTGACGCCATGCTTGCTTGAGCTGAGAACTCCATTGCCGTAATCTCGGTCCGCAACCGACTCGGTTTCCGACTCCCACATGATTAGGGGTCTAAATTCAAAGAAACTTTAATTGGGTTTTTTTTTTTTTTTTTTCACAAGAAGGTATTGTTTCTGTATAAGAGAAAGATCGGAGATATAATTAAGCTGAAGAACAGAGCAGAACTGCTCAGTGAAAAATAGAGATGTTTATTATGAGATAAAATAGAACAAAGAGAGAAATTAAATAAAAGTCCCACATGGGATGCTTGGAATAATCTTAACTGTCGGCTTCCTAACAGATTTTCAAGAGCTTATACAGGCTGTGAAGTAATGGGCATAAATCATAATTGGGCACTGTTTTTTGGATCATTTCCGAGACTTCTTTCTTTGCTTTTTTTGGGATTTGTTTTTTTAAGATTTTTATTTTTTTATTTTTTTGAATGAACAGTGATAGTGGATATTCAGTTCTCTTCCCTTTACTGTTCCTTTTAGTTATCTGATAAAGTTCTGTTATTATTATTATTATTATTTATTGGTATTTATATTATTATTATTTCTCTTTTGGGCCTTTTTTTTTCTTTTTTGAGGATTATTACAAGGAAAACATTCTTCTGACGAGGAAGACTTGAAAAAAAAAAAAAAAAAAAAAAAAAAAAAAAAAA
>NW_010360494.1:0-362 GCF_000414095.1 Morus notabilis
GGGGGGAGCCATAAAGTTTCTAGGAAGTAATGGATCACAAAGACAAAGATAGGTGGATGGATTTCATGCAAGATGAGATGAATTCCCTCATGAAGAACAATGCCTATAAGTTGGTGAAACTTCCAAAAGGCAAGAAGGCCCTGAGGAACATATGGGTGTTTGGATTAAAAGATGATGGACGCGGTCTGGTAAAGTACAAAGCTCGATTAGTTGTCAAGGGCTTTGGACAGAAGAAAGGAATTGAATTTGATGAAATTTTCTTTCTGGTGGTGAAAATGTCGTCGATCAGAGTAATCTTCGGATTAGTAGCCATCCTAGATCTTGAGATTAAACATATGGATGTGAAGACTGCATTTCTTCAT
>NW_010360495.1:0-513 GCF_000414095.1 Morus notabilis
ATATACGGTCATGTCAGAAAGCGAAACTGAAGAAAATAGTTAGTTGTTTATAATTTAAATTCTTCTCTCCTGTATGTTAGTACGACCTTAATTAAACTATGATTTGAATCATGGTTCATAGTTTGCTACAGTGTTTTCTCTCACAAAAAATATACGTAAATCAAAAATGGTTCTAATTACATGATTCTAATCCATAAAACAAACGTCTTCAATTGTGAACTTTTCCTTTGTTTTTATTTTTTATTTTTTCCTTCTTTTTTTCCCTTTTATTTACGATTCCTTGAACTTGTTGCTAAAACCATTTGAGTAAGAAATAATAAAATAAACACAACAAATTTGATTGCTCTCATTGGCTATTGCAACATAAGCATATATCTATATATATACACACACATCACACACCGGCACTAATGGTGGAACAATTACCGGTTGTATATCAAAGAATCCAATTGCATTAGAAAGTGTATTGAGCCGGAGATCTAGGTCATGATGAGTTTTCCCACCTTTATTTAT
>NW_010360496.1:0-788 GCF_000414095.1 Morus notabilis
TTCATTTTTAAATATTTAATTACTTTTATTGATTCAATTAGAATTTAATGTCTGATTAATTTTTAATGACATGCCACATCAATAAAATTATTATTTTATTACGTTCTCAATAGTTTAGAGACATTTTGATATTGCGTTTGTATAGATCATTGGGCATTTTAAAATATGATACATATTTCAGATGACATTTATGCAAATAATTCATTGAACTACCTGCATAATAATTATCACGTCATCAAATTCATTAGTCAAATAAACAGAATAGGCAAAGTCAATAGCGTTTCAAAGTTTAGGAGCCGCGCATAGTGTTGGAACTTTAGGCCGGCCTGAGGCCTGAATTTTTTGGGCTCGGTAGGCAGGCCCAAATGCCGGTCCGTCCAACTTTATTTTTCGGGTTCGGGCTCGGGCAGCCTAAAAATGGACAACTCACTGGAGCCCGCCGCCGTGTTATCGCCGTCCTCTGGAGTTTTTTTGAATTTTTTCGGTCAAGCCCGATCTGCCTAAAGCCCAAGCCCGACCAACGGATATATTTTTGACTGTTGGAGCCCGACTTGAATCCCGAACCCAACGGCTATTTTTTTACCGTTACCCGATTTTTCTGTCCGAACCCGACCCACCGAAAAAAACCGTTGGATCCGAATTTGAGGGAAAAATCAATTTTTTAACTCAAAAATTTCCCTATAAATACCCCCCATCCCCCACACATTTTCCTCACTCAAACTCTCTCAATCTCTCTCATAATTTTTTCAAAAACTATCACAATATCTTAAAGCTCTCTCTCTCTCAAA
>NW_010360497.1:0-988 GCF_000414095.1 Morus notabilis
TAAAGTTTAAAAATAATAATTACCGGTAGTTTATTAAAAAAAAAAAAAATGACAACAACAAAAAACAAAAACGAAAAAGATCCTACCATACAAATTCCCTTATTTTTAAGCTAAAGGAAGGAGCGTGTTACCTTTCGCATCTTCAAAAGTTCTCGACTCGTTTTCATTGTTTTTTTGTCCTCTTGTTCATAATTAATCTTCCTAGGATCTTTTCATCTATTTCTAAAATTTGTTGACAATGTCTTTTGATGATATAAAATCGAATCTCTCTACTTGAATTCCACCACATAAAAAAAAAAGGGAAAAAAAGAAAGAAAGTGACAAACGAGGTTTAGACGTAGTGGAGAAAATATCTTAAAACTTTAATACTAGTACATGGCTTTTTTTTTTTTTTTTTTGACGTATAGTACATGGCTTTTGCCTACATACAATTTTTGCAAATTCCCACATACTCTCTCGCATACATTTTCATCATTATTCCTTGGATAGTTCATCATAATACTAATAATAGTATAGCAGTATCCGTACAAGACCAAAAAAAATTCAAGTACGGAACACTAAATTCTCTCCCTAGCCAAATATTAAATCCAAACCAAAATGGGAAGCCTTGTGATGTGACAACCTTTTTTACACGTCATAGCCATATATCACACTACTACTAGGAATGGATAAGGAAGCTTAATTAAGCTGAATAGCTCCACAGCGACACGTCAGCATAAGCCTCCACGTCATCACTACTATAGTCATGTTCCATACAGTGAGGTGGAGGCAACAGCATCCCCTCCGCCATGTTTGTGAGCAGCCCCGGCATCCCAAACACCGCCTCCTCATCCATAAAAAACACGTTATCCGATTCCGCCACCGCCGCGTCAGCCGCCGGCTTTTCTCCCGTGTCGTCCGCCATGTCCACGGGACGGAACGCCTCCGCGGCCTCGGAGGCCGCCTTCTGGATGTCCTTGGCGTCCGCGGAGGCCGGAACCGGCAGGCG
>NW_010360498.1:0-5325 GCF_000414095.1 Morus notabilis
AGAGATACACATAATTAGTTGAAAAAAGAACCAAAAAAAAAAAAAAAAGAGGGGCAAGACTGGTGCATTTATCATGAAGAAATACTGAATTAGATACTTTCAAAACCACCAACCTTTAATCGAGGTAATAGATTACATTTGTTAGGCAGCAATAATTCTTTATTAGTTCTAATTATGTTTAATAGTGAGATTAGTTATAAAGGATTAGTTGCAGCTCCGCAACAGAGTTTTCTTCCCTGTATTTCAGGAAGTTTGTTATTCTTTGTCAGGCTGTACAATTCTCTTGGGATTTATAATATTCTTTTTCACCTGGTGCGTATCTATAGGTTTATAAGGTGTTTGGTATGAGAATTTCGTGTCATGGTTTGAATCATGATTCGTGACCCATTATAATATTTTTTCTAAAAAAAACACACATAAATTGGAAATAATTCTGAATCCGTGAACCAAACGTCCACGTTGATTTCTTTAAGCTGTATATAAACACTGTACATGAGCTATTACAAGCTAAGGCAATATACAACTTTTTACAGAAACTCCC
Source organism: Morus notabilis (assembly GCF_000414095.1). Taxonomy (NCBI): domain Eukaryota; kingdom Viridiplantae; phylum Streptophyta; class Magnoliopsida; order Rosales; family Moraceae; genus Morus; species Morus notabilis. Next base: position 542 of record NW_010360498.1, read on the forward strand.
CTTTTTCAATTGTCTTTACTTCTCTGATTACATTAATGTAGATAACATTAATAATTATCTGTAGGGTAATATTTTTAGGGTTGATTTTCTTAATCGTTTATTTGTTGATGAACCGTTAATCTAGGTGTCACATTAACCTGATGAAAACGACAAGAGAGCTTTTGGAATTAAACGTGTTATAAAGTAAAATAATTGTCACATGCAATGATGGAAATCCTAAATTTTGGATCAATCTGTTCCGTAATTGAAGATTTCGGTCAAGACATAACCGAAAGAAGTGCGCCTGGCTTCTTTTTCTTCATCTCGACGATTCGCGGGAGTTACCAAAAAAAAAAAAGTTTAGAAAAAAAGAACAAATTGAAAAATGAAAATATGAGATGCGTAACTGCCGTTGACTAACTATATTTCATTTGAAAACCAAAATATAGAAAAATGTGTATTCACGTCTTAGTCAGTTGACTCCAACTTCAATTTATCATATATAAGCATGACGTTGATTGGCTAGTACTGTATGATCAGGCATTGGAAATAAGCTTTATACTATTCAGGCCGTGAGCATTTTCATTAGGAAGATAATTAAATAATAATGACTCATTCAAAACAATATGTACCGTATTTTGAGATCTGATTCTTGCACAAAGTGCAGAATTAGAATTCCCCACCACAAATTAAAAATATATATACATATATATTAAGGATGTGTTCACTTCACCGATCACAATTTTATAATTTGAGTCAAAATTATGATTGGAGTTAGAATCTAGATTGGAATTGTAATTGGAATTGGAGTTAGTATTTAGGAGTCCATTTGAAGTACAAGTTTGACCCATAGTTCGAACTGTGATGTATTCATTTCACAGATTCCATTATTCCAACTACCATCTCAATTCTCTTCCATTTACTAAATACAATGAAAGAAAAAAAGAAGTTCCATTATTCAAACCGAAGAACACACGTTTCTATTTTTTTTTAAATGTCATATTCATATGTTAAGACATGTAACTAATTAATGAAGGAGAAAATTACCTGTCACAACGAAAAAAAAATTCCGAAAATAGGAAAAAAAAAAGAAGCAAAAATAGACATTGCCTCAAATGGCTCGATTTACCTGTTACAAAACAAATATTACATACATGTTAACTGATACGTGTACATTTAACGATTATTATTTCCATCATTAGCCTGCCACATAGTTCTCGCTATTTCATCCCTCATAAGACTCATCTCCCTTCGACTCGCGGTGTTTCTTGGAGGTTCCGTACTCCGATCTGGGTTATGATTTTGATTGATATCATCATCCACGTTCAGGGGGTCAATTTCACTTACGGGTACCCCATCTTGTAAGTATTGATTTATGAAGTTGTCATTATGTTGATACATGCGTATAAAGTTATGTATCACAGCGCACGCAATAGGTATTCTCGCTTGTTTCTTCATCGGGTAGTTGTTTATTATCTTTAGTATGTGGAACCTCACTTTCCATACCCCGAACGTCCGCTCGATACAATTCCTTAGCGATGAATGAGTGTAGTTAAATAACTCCCGTTCAGTTCGAGGTCGACCGCGACGTGCCCTGTATTCTTGCAAGTGGTACGTAGAACCGCGATAAGGAGCTAGGAAACAACCTGTGTTTGCGTATCCGGAGTCTACTAAAAAAATTTTCCTACTTGGTGGGAAGAGAAACTGTTTTAGCATACTTGTTCGAACTTTTTAAACCCACACAGATTCAAACTCCAACTATTACCCATTTTAGGATTTGCGTGTACCTGGTGGAGGGACATGGAACTTTTTTTTCTGGCCTATCAAGTGCTGATTCAAGAACTCGAGCGTCGTGTGTGGAACCCTCCCACCCGGCAGACATAAACGTGAACTTCATGTCAAAGGAACACACTCCCAAAACATTTTGTGAGTTGAATCCCTTCCTATTTCTCCAGACCTCTGCATTTTCTGACGGCGGTACACATGGAACGTGCGTCCCGTCGAGCGCTCCAACACAGTTCTGCGACAATTAGAGTAAACATTATTCTTCATCCAACTATATTGTGTAATCATAATTTTTATAACACACAAGAAACATAATAAAAGTTTAGCCTTACATCGAACCAAGGTCTGTACTTGTTCCCACTTGCCTCAATAAGTGGATCCATTAGGTTAAAGTCAGGTGGCTTAATAAAGTCACTGCGAAGACGAAATATGGCATTCAACACTACCATGAAGTACTTTGAAATTGTAGCCCCCGAGTGTTGCCATTGATGTTGTGTCTCTCTATTGCTTTCGCTTTGACAAATAATTGTCAAGAAAATGATTAATTGCTCATCAACGCTCATATTTCGTGTACTCCTCAATAAATTCCTTTGTTCCAGTAACCAACTCAATCACCTAAAGCAATCGCTGCCTATCCTAATCTTATTGTATATTACCATCTCATGTCCATTTAACAAATCACTTAGACGCATCGTACCTGTGTAGTGGCTATTATTCCTAGGAGTCGGTAGTGGATGTTCCAAGTATGCCGTATAGAATACCGCAGCAGCGGCTGCACCAAGAAAGTAGTCATCATCAGAGTCATCGTCTGGTGGAGCATTGTTTCCCACGTTTGATGGGCCGCCACTCCACATCCTCTCTGCCAATATAATCCACAAGATACAAAACAATATTTGAAATGATATCATAAACAATGTTACCGAATGCATCCATTAACAACAATGCCTAACATATAATCAACGTTCCAATCAAAGTCTATAACGTTACAACAAACACACTCACAAACTGGACTCGGTAGCTAAAGCCAATGTCAAATAGAAATGACAAACAATCGTTCCAAATAAGATATGAAGACAATGCATCACAATCAAATGGAAAAATAAATAACACTGGAAAGTAAATAACTCAAGTTAAATCTCATCACTTCTGGTTCCTCCAAAAGGGCCGGGCAGGGGTGGGTATTGCGGGTTCACAAAGAATTGTGAGAAATTTTGGTAGTTAGGAAGGGTTGGTTGGCCATTAGGAGTAGGGTGTTAAAAAGAAGGGAATGATGGGTTAGGGTAACGGGGTACTGGGGGAAAAGGAGGCTGCTGTTGTGTGACATTTTGGCCGGGTGGGCGAAATTGTGTCGACGAACCCACATACGGTGGACCCTGGTAAGCTGGATATTGTTGCTGCACGTTGGGGGCTAGATTATTTGGTATGGTTTTCAATATTCGCAAGGCGTAAAAGAGCCTTTGTTCATCATTCATCCCCAAGAACATCTCTTGACAGTTGGGCTTCCAATTTATATACTCCATGAACAACACAGTCTGTTCATTGTCAGAATTTGAGATCTGATTCTTGCACAAAGTGCAGAATTAGAATTCCCCACCACAAATTTAAAATATATATACATATGTATTAAGTTTTTTATACTATCCAATATTTACACCTTTTGATGAAGCATAACAAATTCACAGACTCTTGTATCAACAAAAAAAAATATTAAAGGTATAATCTCCTATGATACCTTTAATCTCCTATGATATCATCTATAAGTAGGAATTTTGGAATTTGTAAAAGCCAAAAAAAAACACAAGTTGATTTATTTGGTAAAGTATTTTACTATTTATTGTAGATAGTACTGGAATTGAATCCCACCCCACCATGATGCAGCGGAACGGACATAATGATGTTTTAACGGCTTAACTTAGACAGAGAATTTCTGAATTCACCTAAAAAATCCCTACAAAGAGGAAAAACTCTAAATTAGAGAGAAAACTCAACTTTAATTCAATTCTCAAATATTCAAAGTCTTCTTAATACAATAGTTAAGTGGCTATTATAGTCTATTCATCAAAACGATAACAAATAACTACTAAGATAAACGACAAACTTATAACAAAATAAAGATAAATTAGAGAGCTAGACAAATGACAATAAAAATAATAAAAATGACTACTAATAACTAAATCTCCCTACATCACACCACCACCCAAAAAAAAGGAAAAAAAATTCTCTTATTGGAGACACTTTGTATAATTGATTTATTTCATTATATAACTTTAGATTCTACATTTAATAAAGGATCACGCAGCATATTTTTTCTTCAATATTTTAAAGCACACTAATAAAGGGTGTAATCTACACATTGGATTTCCTCTTTAATATAGGACAACATGTCAACAGTTAATAACGTCTCATTTTTTATTCTTTACTAATTAATTATAAAAACCCCCTTTAATTTTTTTGGCCTTGCATACTAACATAGAAAAATGGGGTTAGGCATGAGATCTCTACACATTGGATTTCCTCTTTATGTAGCACAACATGTCAACAATTAATAACGTCTCATTTTTATTCTTTACGAAATAATTATAAAAACCCCCTTCAATTTTTTTGGCCTTGCATACTAACATAGAAAAATGGGGTTAATTAGGCATGAGATCTCTAGTAGCAACCCTAGGTTTCTTCATGGGACTAATCCTGATCTCCCAAGCATTCCCACCAAAGACTTTGTGGACGTCCACAACGTCGTCCGAGCGGAGGTCGGCGTCGGCGCCATCACGTGGAACGAGACCCTCGCCGCCTACGCGCTGAGCTATGCCAACCAACGGATTGCCGACTGCAACATGGAGCACTCGGGTGGGCCCTACGGCGAGCACCTCGCCGAGGGATCGTGGGAGATGGCCGGTGAGGAGGCCGTCAAGCTTTGGGCTGCTGAGAAGCCGTACTATGATTATGGCTCCAACTCATGCGTTGGCGACGAGTGTGGCGAAACTCGGTTCACTTAGGCTGTGCCAGGGCCAAGTGCCGCA
>NW_010360499.1:0-3288 GCF_000414095.1 Morus notabilis
GTAAAAGGAACCAAAATGGACTATTTCCAATGCACCAAAGTACCTTTTTTTTTTTCCCCCCCTCTGGTGAACTGATGTGGTATTGGATAGGCATTAGATTCTGATTTTGTCAAAATAATGATATAAAAAATTAATAACCGTTTAATTTATTAATTTAAATTTTTAATTTGAGTTAATACGTGACTTTATATAAATTTTTTATTATAATAAAAAAATTAAATATAATTAAAAATTTTTTATTATAATAAAATTTAAATTTTAAATTTAAATTAGTGATATAAACGAGACTAAGACACACTTTGCGGATCTTGCTCTTGATTTCATTTTGTTTCAGCAAAGATTTTGAAGCACGGGCTGAATGACAAGGTGGGTCCTAATTCTGACCAGAAATCTTTATTGCAGACACCAGCCCTCCCATCCCATCTACCAAAGGCCCCACTTCATCAAGCATTGTCTGTTGCCATAATGCCATTTTCATAGTTCATTAAAAAATAAAAAACGAGTAAGCTCTTTGATCTATCAAAAAACAAAGACCCAATGGACATTTTTCATTTTAACTGTACTGATCTCTCTATATCTTGTAATAGTTTGAATGAGAATTCCATTGTAAACCAATTGGTAGCGTGTTTTTTTTTTTTTTTTTTTTTTTTTTTTTTTTTTTCATTTAGTTTTACATATTTATTTTATTTTAATTTGATATTAATTAACCTTTAGAAATATGTACCACCAATAAGTAAAGTAAAAATGTCACGTGGTGCAGTTTGGGTATGTGACGTGAAGGCTCGATTAAGAGTTAAACGCGATTGAGATTAAAATATTAAGAAAATTTTTAAACGAGCCCCACATTTCATTGAAAATAAATTACTGAATACAAGAAGTTTATAGCTAAGCCTCTGGCATCGTTCAGGGCTTCACCCACATGATATGCAGTATTGTACATACATGAACACGCAAATAGCATTACAGACATCAACTACAGTCTAGAAATCTAAATATCAGAGTTTACAGAATTTATAAATTCTTACATTCGTACACAAGGAGGATGATCACAATCCTCACCAAATCCGGTGGTAGCAACTTACTCAGCTACTCCGCACTGCTCCTCGAGTTGCCTGTGAGGGGTTTAATATTTATAAAACATGTAAAACGTGAGCAAAATGTCAAGTATGATATATTTTGAAATAACTTTGTAAATAAGTAAATAAATGAGTAAACAAGCAAGTAAACAAATGAGTAAATGAATAAATATAGACATTTAGTTCCAACACAACAGTTGGAACCTCACATCCTTTTTCTCAAAGGAAATATAACTGAAAATCTCCATATTACAGGCATCAGCAAGTAATTTATACTAAATAAATTACTTACACAACCACATCCACAAACCATATCACTCCGGGCCGGGTTTTAGGTCCTGCCCCCAAGGATGCACTCTCCATATCCTATCTAGACCATCAGTTGGTTTACCGATTTGCAAGACCTTTTATCTTCAGAAATCATTCATTAAACTTTATGAAACAGTTCATTATACTCCCCATAGCTACAACAAGTCATGGGGGTTAAAGTGTTTTTCTTTCTTTCAGAAACATGTCATTTCTTTAAAACATTTGTAATGCCAAAATTCTTTTGAAAACATGCTCACAAAGGAAAGGGTAAGAAATCCTACCTCACAAGTACCAAAGCTAGCTAGCGTTACACTATTCTAGCTTTTGCTTCCTTAAAGCCCCTCAATCCGAGTTCTTAGCTAGCACTGATACAAAACCACACTTTAGGATCTAATTCTCATTCCTAAAGCAATTCAATACCAATTATACACTTCGATTTCCTATTAGTGTGCCATAATTCAATTACCAGTTTCACAAACCATTTCATGTTTTAAATCATCATTCCAAGGGTTTTCAATCTCAAAACATGGATTAAAGAAGCTGATCCATTTATTATAGGTCCCAAAACGAAGCTAATTTGGGTCTCCTCAAAAACTGAGGTCCGGTCGACCGGTGACAGAGCAGTGCAACACCACTGGTTGACCGGTGGTGTGCAATTCGGTCAACCGGTGGACTCAGTGCAGTCCGATCAACCGGTCCGGTCGACCGCACAGGTCGACTTGTGAATAACAGCAGGGTGAGGAAAAACCGCGAATCCAGCCTAAAAACCTGTAATTTCAGTTCCAAATCGAAATATCTCAAAGGAAAACCACTAGATTCGGGTTCTAAGTACTAAATAAAGTCCAAAGAACCCAATATCTCAAATTTCTACTATGGTTTTATTCAAAATCCATTTCGAACTAAAAATAAGTTTTTAAATCTGAAAAACTTGAGATTCAAGAGAGATTTTCAGAAATCTTACCTCAAATCTTTCTATTGACGTTGAAAAATTCTTAAAATTCTTCTTTGGTTTGAGATTTGGTTCGCTTTGTGTCAAAAATGAGAAGAGAGAGAGAACGAGAGTGAGAGTGAGGGAGAGAGAGAGAGTGCTTGGGAAGGAAAGGAAAAGAAAAGGAAAAGAAAAGAAAAAGAAAAAGAAAAAGGAAAATAAAATGAAAATACATGTGTCCAATATTTAAAATGACAGTTTAGAAAATATGTCTACACACACTTCTAATTACTGAGAATATTTAAATATCTTATAATTATTTAAATTTACACGTCAAAAATATTTGTTAATCAATAATCAATTAATTAAATCAGATTATGCACACCAATAAATCTTAATTTTTTTAATTAATCTCGTTTAATTTTTTAGGGTGTTAAAAAAAGCTCGTAGTTTTGAAAGGTTAAATAAAAGGGCATGTCTCAAGAAACTGTTCGGCAAACTGACTTTCACTCTTTCAGTGTTGAACCCCATTGGCAAGAGTCCTCTTTTCTGCAGAGAAAACTGGAATTCCTCATATGGATATGGGTGGGGTTCAGTTCCTTTGATGGAGTCCCAATAAAACAAATAAACAAATAAAAAGTCACTGCACGGGAACAACAAACTCGTAATATTTTGAAGAATCTCTTCTGTGGTCATCGGAGTGTTGCATTTGCAAATTGAGACATCCACTTCTTAGAAACTAATGAAAAGCATCTTAAAAAAAAAAAAAACAGAGCATTGTAGGAACTTAACTCTGATCTTGTTGTCTGAACTCATTAATTCACACAGAAATTTGTTGCTTTTTTTTTTATCATGCAAAGCATATATCTCTCCGTTTAATGAGTTTATTTTTTTTTACAACTCAAATCACAATTTAAATTTTTTTATTATATTATTTTCTCTCATAAAAATTTAAATTTAATTTTCTTAAATTAC
>NW_010360500.1:0-1200 GCF_000414095.1 Morus notabilis
GAGTAGCATGCATTGATTAGATGCTTAAAATTTGTATGAAGCGAGTTCCTTACTGAAAGTTAAAAACAAAAAAAAGTGAGAGCAATGATATTAGACACCGGAGGTGTTTCACATCATCCATAATAGAATGTGAGTTCTGCAGCGCGGGGCTCACTTTCTATTAGTAGTGTATGGGGCTTATTTTTTAATAAGTAAATGGTTTTTTTTTTTTTTTTTTTTTATTTTTTATTTATTACTATGAAGTAAATGGTACTTGCATGCTAACTTTACTTGTGTCTATTATATCAAAGATAATCGTTGCATTATTTTTCAGTGTAGTACTGAGGGATCAAAAGTAGCTCGTTTCTTTTCATCTCATTTCTCCATGTTATAAACCAGCCTAGGCCGAACTCTTCCCTGCAAATCTCGTTCCGGTTGGCTAAAATCTTTTCTATACAAAGTTTCTATTCCGTTGGCATGTTAGGCCAAAGAGTTTCGCGACTCGAGTGGTAAAAGTAATCGTATTTTCTCTTGCATATACATGAACGTGATTTATTGGTGTGTAAGGACTGAGGGTATAAAGCTCTAAACACTATTTAAGCCCAAGATTCTGGAGAGCCGACAGAGATATGCTTTCAAGTTTTTAAATTTCAGAAAGGAAATTAGTTGACTTTTAGGAAGTATGTTTGACAAGTTAAGGGATAAAATAAAAAAAAAATTAAAGCGTTATATTACAAGAAATTTTGGGCACATTAGCAAAAATAAAAATAATATTTGTAATTTCAGCACAAATGGTCTTTTTTTAAGAATATTTTTCATAAATGACTAAGTTTTATAAAATTACAAAAATGACAGTTTTCATTAGTCGACAATCACTAATTGACTCAAATTTATCATTAATTAATTTAATTATTCTTTATTATTAATTAATATTAGTTAATAATTAACCAAAATTAATTAGTAATTTATAAATTTTAATAAATAAATTATATGTTTATTAATGATAAAGTAATAATAAATCGGTTAATCACGATTGACCTTGAATCAATCACTAATTGACTGTGATCTATTAGTCAATTTTTGATTGACTCGTAAACAAAACAACCATTTTCATAAAATAAAATAAAAATTGACAATTTATAAAAAAAGGTGATTAAAAAAGGCCACCCAACACAATTTCTCATAATATTTATAAAAAAAATTAATAATCACGAGAAATTC
>NW_010360501.1:0-614 GCF_000414095.1 Morus notabilis
TTAAAAATATCAAATAGTATTTTTAAAAATATCTTAAATAAATAAATAAATAATAATAATAATAATAATAATGGTCCCATTTGAAACCCATTTTGAAAACATTTTTTACGTTTTCTGAGGAGAAAAAATAAAAATAGTTTGAGAAATACGTTTGGTGTTGAATCTTAACAAAACAAAAATGAAAATATTTTTGTCGGTAGTCCCAAAAGTTCACACTTTTTGAAAACGAATTAAACTCGTTTTCCATTTTCCATTTCCATTTTCTCTTCAGCTTATTCCTCTTACCACGGTCCGTTGTCTTTCCTTCACTCTCCTTCTTCTCTGGTCTCCCTCACGAAAATCTTAAAAATCGTTCAGATTGAAGAGGAGTTGTTGTTGTGCGGAAGGAGAGCTGAAGGAGGAAGAGAAGGAAAACGTGAGAATCGGAGAGGAGAGGAGAAGAAAATGCAAAACTAGAGAAGAACGAGGAAAGAAAAGTAAGAGAGGAGAAGAAAATGCAAAACCAGAAAATGAAAATGAGTATAGATTTTTTTTTCTTTTATTTTTTATTTTTTAAATAATCAGCTTCAATTTAATGGGTAGGTTTATCATTTGTGCACAAACCCATCAAATCC
>NW_010360502.1:0-830 GCF_000414095.1 Morus notabilis
CTTTTAATTAATATTCTTTTTAGTCAAATAACTATATATTAATTTAAAAGGTATTAATCAAACGTAATAGGTAAAAATCCAAATACAAGGATAAATTCAATTCAGCAATTTTCTCTTATATATTTATATCTAAGTTATAACAGTTTTGTGGGTATATATATATATATATATATATATGTGAGTATAACAAAATTTAACATTATTTGAAAAACATATGCATTACATTAAGGTATGCCCTATCGTAAAAAGTTTAGTGCAACAAATGTTTGCTCAACTCTGTTGTTAATATGACTTTGAATTTTTTTTGTTGATCAACTATTGTTTAACTTTTATGAGAGTAACACATTGAAAATGTCATTTTCTCTTTTTTTTTTTTTTTTGGGTAAAAATAGCCTTTTAAAGGGTATTTCAGATGGTCTAAGGGCATCTACATACGGTGCTAGATTAGTACAAATTTAAACATTTGAATAGGAAAAACCACTTTTCAATTCAATGCTATTTTTAGTCCTAATTAAATATGACATATGTCGTACTTGCAGTAATGTTCGCATCAAGTCGGTTATCTGTTTACTACTAATTGATGTTTAGACTTTTTCATTTAATAATAATTACAACGTGGGCGTTTTGAAATTAATTTACGACAAAAATTTACCTTTAAATGTTTATAAGCTCGACAATTATGATAAAAAAAAATAGCATTCGAAATAGCATAAATAATATTGGAATAGAAAATATAATAGCATGTCAAATATGTCCCTTTCGTTTGAATTAGAGATGGTATGAGATATGTGCTATTATATTTATATATTTGATTGCTATTTAATGATTTG
>NW_010360503.1:0-933 GCF_000414095.1 Morus notabilis
ATTTGTTCATTCATTTTGATCCTTTTTGACCTTTTTTATTTATTTTTGCACCAAAACTCTATTTTTTTCATTTACGTTTTTTATCCTAAAACTTATTTATTTCCTAATTTGGTCCCTTTTTTATCTTTTTCTTTTATTTTTGCACCCAAACTCTATTTTTTCACTTGTGTTTCTTTTGCCTTAAACTTATTTATATTCATTGTTATCCTTTTTTAAACTTTTTTTTTATTTTAGTCTTGAAATTTTTTTTTTCGGTTTGGTTCCTTTTGCACTAAAACTTAGTTATTGCTTCATTTTAGTTATTTTTTTTTACCCTGAAACTTTATCTTTTTTTCCGTTTTATTTTATTTGTCTCTAAAAGTTATTTATTTCTTCATTTTAGTTCTTTTCTGACTCTTATTTTAATTTTTTTCCTAAAATTTTAGTTTTTTCCTTTTGGTTTCTTTTGCTGTAAAACCTATTTTTCTTCATTTTAGTCCTTTTTTATCCTTTGTTTATATTTTTTCCTGAAACTTATTTTTTTTCTTTTGCCTTAAAATTTATTTATTTCTTCATTTTAGTCATATTTTGACCTTTTTTGGCTTTTTGTCCTAAAATTTTACTTTTGCTGTTTTTATTCTTTTTTAGGATTTTATTTTAAGATGTTATATGCTTTTAGTGATAATACAGTAATTAAAACTTAACACAGAGATTACTCCCCACATGCATAACACGTGGAGTTTAACTAATTTTTGTATAAAATTATATTTTTAAGGGTTACATTAAAACTAATTCTCTGTCTCTTCTTTCACATTTTAAAGTGCTTAAATAATTTCGTCTCAGAATATTACTTTAATTAGTATAAGAAGGTCCTATATATATATATATATTTTTTTTTTCTATCAGTGGCCACCACCAAATATAAAAATCTAATGACATGGCATGATAAAAAAT
>NW_010360504.1:0-2271 GCF_000414095.1 Morus notabilis
GCCTGTAACAATTTTTGGAGACAATGAAAAATAATGAGGTTGTTCTTTTGTATTTTTGAGTTACGGTGACTTGAGTAATGATCTTAAGTTGAGTTTGAGTTACAACTTGAGTTGAAGTTATAACTTGAGTTTGTGTTTGGATCTACACATTTAAGTTATGATTTGAATTGAGAATCTTTTCGAGTTTGTGTCTGGGTGAGTCAAAACATAAATTTGTATTTAGATAGTATTTTAATAAAAACTCAATGGTGATGAAAAATTTTAATAGGGTATATGGGTGAGGTTTTATTCGTCTTTTCGTTGTGAATGTATAGAAAAAAAATTATCTCAATCAGAATTAAAACGAAAAAGTTATGGTATTTTTAAGAATAAAAAAAATAATGTTCATTAACTTGAGTTCAAGTTTATGAACTCGAGTTGAAGGAGAAATTTAAACTCGAGTTTAACCCCAAACTCGAGTTTAAACTCAAATTTTATAAAAGAACAGGAACTTAACTAAAATTATAATTCGAGTTTAAATTTTTTCTGAATTTTGTTGCAAAAGAACAACTTCAATATCAGCCAGTAACAAGCTCAATTGAGCTCGGTCGTGTTTAGTTGTGTTTAATGGGTGTGTAAGTCGTTTTCAATGGATGAGTCGTCCGTAGATAATAAATTAAAATATAAAAATAAATAAATAAAAGCTTTTCGGGTTTAACTTTAATATCAGAACAAAATTTTTTTTTCTTCTCAGAGAAAAAGGAAAATGGGGTAAGTTGTTCTCATGTTTTCAACTGCAAGCTAAGAATCTTCAGCAAGAAAAAGAAAACTAAATAAAGGGAAACCAAGTAAAGCCCTTGTTGTTTGCTTTGCATGTAAATTTTTTATAGACTAGTCATTGTCTCCAACTATATCTATCTATGCCTATAATACGATTTGATCTCATTACTTAACTCACAACTGCCATTTGACCTTTGTAACAAAATAAATAAGAATGAGTCCAAGGAGAGCTTTCACGTCCTTTTCATCTCATGGCCAAACAAACAAGTATTGGACCGGCTTAATGGGTTTATTAGATCAAATTTTCATACCTAAATCTGACTGACCAACTGGACTTTAGAAACAACATGTGCTGAGTCTTAAAAGGCCTTTGTTTATATCCTGCGCTAAGTGGGCTAACTTAACTACCTGAAAGAATTTAAATTGTCTCAGATTAATTGGAATTTGTTAAGAATTCGACGCCTTAATTCTAAATTAAGAAGAGCAGAAATGAACACGCGAATTTTGTAGAGGTTCACTTCATATTGAAACTACGTCTTCTTTCAGCCGGAGCGGTTTCCACTATGAGGAAGAAGAAGTTTTTTTACTCACACACCTCACAAGACACAACTCTGTGTGTTTTCTCTGACCTCTCTAATACTAACCCAAACCGTTGATTCCTCTGCGTAAGGCCATTGTCAGGGCATAGACTCCACAACTTAGAAAATTTTCTTACCACACATATTAGGCTAGTTAGACTTCATATATCAAAAGTGGCAGATGTTACGTATTTCAGTGCCAATAACACCAGAAGATTATTATGTGCATGCTATGGTCTATAAAAAGGCATACACCCTGGAAGAAAATACCATGCCTTTTGAACAATCTTGAACTATAAGTGGTCCTGAATAGCTCGGTAGGCGTGGAAAATACAACCCCAAATATTAAAAAAAAAAAAAAAGGAGTCTAAACTCTAAAGCAAGAGCTGAACAAGGTGGCAAACTTGCTCCCTAGCTATAATAAAGTTATCTTCTAGATTATGCAAAGTCTTGGAATATAAGTGGTCCATAATTATTAGGTTGCTGAAAGTTGACACCTTTTTGCTCTGGTTTTGTCTTTGAAGGTGTGAGGTTTTTGTTAAACTTGCTCTCCTCTTGTCAGCCTAGCTAAGAGAAATATTGGGTTCAAACCAAAGTTGGCCATAGATAAGGACACAATCAATGTTTCACAGGCGGCGCCGAATGGGGCCGATCTTTAAACTCTATATCTATGCATACAAGCACACACATATGTACTCCATATTCAAATCTCCAACTTTTGTATAGAAATTGACGTAACATCTTATCTTTTTATTAGTAGATACAATATCTTATTATTAATTAATATTATAATATTTTAAACACTCATAAATATACAAATGACAACTCATATGTTACATCAGTTAGTAAATAAGAATTGAGATTTTAATTGGTGTCTCAAACATATTCATGTACGTGGGAGTGGTTCTTAATGGAAAGGCAAGGGATATGCAAA
>NW_010360505.1:0-318 GCF_000414095.1 Morus notabilis
CCACCACTAGAATGGTGACAACGTTTGGTGTTGAAACGGGGCCCATCAACCGTTAGATTGAAGCTCCCTTCGCGCTCTACAACCGCCCCGAGAAGGGCGACAAATGTTGGTGTCGTAACGGGGCCCATCAACCGTTAGATTAAAGAAGCTCTCTTCGCTATCTACGAATGGCACAGAATGATGACAACTTTTGTTGTCGTAATGGGGCCCATTAGCCGTCAGATCGATGCTCTCTTCACGATCTACGACTGCCACAGGAACGGTGAAATGTTTTGGTGTCGTAACAGGGCCCATAATCTGTCAGATCGAGGCTCTCTT
>NW_010360506.1:0-580 GCF_000414095.1 Morus notabilis
ATCCGTCAGACCAAAGCTCTCTTCGCCCTCTACAACCGCCACGAATAAAACGACAAGTTTTGATGTCGTAACAGGGCCGGCCCATTAGAGGTTATATCGAAGCTCCGTTCGTGCTCTACCACCGCCACTAGAATGGCGACAACGTATGGTGTCGAAACGGGGCCCATCAGTCGTTATATCGAAGCTCTCTTCGGGCTCTACAACCGCCCCGGGAAGGGCGACAAATGTTGGTGTCGTAACGGGGCCCATCAACCATTAGATCGAAGAAGCACTCTTCGTGATCTACGAATGGCACGGGAATGACGTCAACTTTTGGTGTCGTAATGGGGCCCATCAGCCGTTAGATTGAACCTCTCATCGCGATCTAGCCACATTTTCGGCAAAAACTTTTGGTATTGAAATGGGGCCCATCAGCTATTTGATCGAAGCTCTCTTCGTGATTTACAACTGCCACAGGTACGGCGAAACTTTGTCCCGTTACGACACCAAAATTTGTCGCCATTCCCGTGCCATTCATTGATCGCGAAGAAAGCTACAATCTAATGGCTGCTGGGCCCCGTTACGACGCCAACAGTTGTTG
>NW_010360507.1:0-980 GCF_000414095.1 Morus notabilis
TGATCTACAATTGCAACAGGAATGGCGAAACTTGTGGTGTCGTAACGGGGCCCCTTAGCCGTTAGATTGAAGCTCTCATCACGATCTACGAATGGCACGGGAACGGTGAAAACTTTTGGTGTCGTAATGAGGCCCACAATCCGTCAGATGAAAGCTCTCTTCGCCCTCTACAACCGCCACGAAACCGTGACAATTTTTTGCGTCGTAACGGGCCCCATTAGCCGTTAGATCGAAGCTCTCTTCACAATCTACAATGGCCAAAGGAACGCTCAAAACTTTTGGTGTGTAACGACGCCCATCAACCGATAGATGTAATCTCTGTTCGCGCTCTACAACCACCACGGGAATGAAGACATCTTTTGGTGTCATAACGGGGCCCATCATCCATCATATCGAAGCTCTCTTCGTGCCCTACAACTACCACAGGAACGGCGAGATCCTTTGGTGTCGTAACTGGGCCGGCCCTTGAAACGTTATATCGAAGCTCTCTTCGCGCCCTACCACCGCAACGGGAATGGCGAAAACGTTTGGTGTTGAAACGAGGCCCATCAGCCGTTAGATCGAAGCTCTCTTCGCGCTCTACACCCGCCACGGGAAGGGCGACAAATTTTGGTGTCGTAACGAGGCCCATCAGCCGTTAGATCGAAGCTCTCTTCGCGCTCTACACCCGCCACGGGAAGGGCGACAAATTTTGGTGTCGTAACGAGGCCCATCAGCCGTTAGATCGAAGCTCTCTTCGGGCTCTACAATCGCCACTGGAATGGCGACAACTTTTGGTGTCGAAACGGGGCCCACCAGCCTTCTGATCGAAGCTCTCATCGCGCTCTACAACCGCCACGGGAAGGGTGACAAATTTTG
Source organism: Morus notabilis (assembly GCF_000414095.1). NCBI lineage: Eukaryota > Viridiplantae > Streptophyta > Magnoliopsida > Rosales > Moraceae > Morus > Morus notabilis. Next base: position 859 of record NW_010360507.1, read on the forward strand.
GTGTCGTAACGAGGCCCATCAGCCGTCAGATTGAAGAGAGCCCTAGTACGACCCCGGGGCGGCCCCGGGATGGCCCCGGTCCGGCCCCGGTGCAGCCCCGGTACGGCCCTGGGGCGGCCCCG
>NW_010360508.1:0-311 GCF_000414095.1 Morus notabilis
AGAGATTATATCTATCGGTTGATGGGCGCCGTTACGCAACCAAAGTTTTGAGAATTCCTTTGGCCATTATAGATTATGAAGAGAGCTTCAATCTAACGGCGAATGGGGCCCGTTACGACACAAAAAATTGTCACGGTTTCGTGGCAGTTGTAGAGGGCGAAGAGAGCTTTGATCTGACGGATTGTGGGCTTCGTTACGACACCAAAAGTTTTCACCGTTCCCATGCCATTCGTAGATCGCGATGAGAGCTTCGATCTAACGGTTGATGGGCCCCGTTACGACACCAAAAGTTTCACCGTTCCCGTGGCAGT
>NW_010360508.1:555-905 GCF_000414095.1 Morus notabilis
GAGCCTCGATCTGACGGATTATCGGCCCCGTTACGACACCAAAACTTTTCGCCGTTCCCGTGGCAGTCGTAGATTGCGAAGAGAGCATCGATCTAACGGCTGATGGGCCCCCTCATGACACCAAAAGTTGTCGTCGTTCCCTTGCCATTCATAGATCGCGAAGAGAGCTTGTTCAATCTACCAGTTGATGGGCCCCGTTACGACACCCACATTTGTCGCCCTTCCCGGGGCGGTTGTAGAGCGCGAATGGAGCTTCGATCTAACGGCAGATGGGCCCCATTTCGACACTAAACGTTGTCAATATTCTAGTGGCGGTGGTAGAGCGCGAAGAGAGCTTCGATATAACCTCT
>NW_010360508.1:1144-1252 GCF_000414095.1 Morus notabilis
ACGGCTGATGGGCCCCGTTACAACACCAAAATTTGTCGCCCTTCCCGGGTCGGTGGTACGGCGCGAAGAGAGCTTCGATATAATGTCTGATGGGCCGGCCCCGTTACG
>NW_010360509.1:0-225 GCF_000414095.1 Morus notabilis
TATCTCAAAGAATATTGTTACATTTATTCCTAAGGGCATAAACGCTAACGGGGCCGGCCCATAACGGGGACAACCTTTGGTGTCGTAACGGGGCCGGCCCATCAGATGTTATATCGAAGCTTTCTTCGGCCCCTCCCCCCGCCATTGGAATGGTGACAACATTTGGTGTTGAAACGAGGCCCATCAGCCGTTAGATTGAAGCTCTCTTCGCGCTCTACAACCACC
>NW_010360509.1:271-485 GCF_000414095.1 Morus notabilis
ATAGAAGAAGCTCTCTTCGTGATCTACGAATGGCACGGGAACGATGACAACTTTTGGTGTCGTAATGCGGCCCATCAGCCGTTAGATCGACCCTCTCTTCGCGATCTACAACTGCCACGTTTTCGGTGAAGAATTTTGGTGTCCTAACGGGGCCCATCGGGCGTTAATCGAAGCTCTCTTTGCGCCCTACAACCGCCACGGGAACGGCGACAAC
>NW_010360510.1:0-181 GCF_000414095.1 Morus notabilis
CTCTTTACGACACCAAAAGTTTTCACCATTCCCGTACCATTCGTAGATCTCGATGAGAGCTTCGATCTAACCGCTGATGGGCCCTGTTACGACACCAAAACTTTAGCCGTTCCCGTGGCAGTTGTAGATCACGAAGAGAGCTTCGATCAAACCGCTGATGGGCCCTATTTTAACACCAAAA
>NW_010360510.1:276-501 GCF_000414095.1 Morus notabilis
TGTAGATCGTGAAGAGAGGTTCGATCTAACGGCTGATGGGCCCCGTTACGACTCCAAAAGTTGTCGCCGTTCCCATGGCGTTTGTAGAGTGCGAAGAGAGCCTCGATCTGACGGATTATGGGCCCCGTTATGACACGAAAACTTTTCGCCGTTCCTGTGGCAGTCGTAGATCACGGAGAGAGCATCGATCTAACAGCTGATGGGCCCCATTACGACACCAAAAGT
>NW_010360511.1:0-340 GCF_000414095.1 Morus notabilis
TTATGACTTGTCTCCATTGAGTTGTGCTCTTTTGGTCATGTTTTTACTCGCTTTTCTTTTTAGGTTGTTTGAATAAATTGTGAGTTTTGTTGAGATGAAATGACTAGATAATAATGATGAGTATAGTCACTTGATGCTTTCTTAGGTCTTTTGAAATGTATTTCATTGAGATTTATGTGTGCTTGACTCGCATTGATTGAAATTCACTCTTGAATCATGATCACTTGATCTTTTGAGCATTTGGAGAACATTTATGTGCATTAGGTAGACTTTGATATCTCATGAACACTAGAACCCATTTGAGTGAAACTTGAGGCGAAATTGTTGGTTTAGTATCATT
>NW_010360511.1:642-806 GCF_000414095.1 Morus notabilis
TTTTCAATTCCAAAAAAAAAAAAAGGGAGAAAAAAAATAGTAAAAAAATAATACAAAAATAATAAGAGTCAATCGGATGAAGAATTGAGTTACCATTTCTATTCCTTTACAACATTGGAGACAATGTTGATTTTGAGTTTGGGGGTGTGGTCTTTATTTCTCAA
>NW_010360512.1:0-27660 GCF_000414095.1 Morus notabilis
ACTGTAGAAACTTAAAATTGAAAACTCGAATCGGTGAAATGAACGAAGCGTAAATAGTAATTCTCGAGTTGAGGTTTTTTCTACTTCAAAATTTCTAAATTGTGTGTTGGATACACAAAAAATGTACCCTAATTTCGTACTAAATCTTTTAAAATGTCAATTTGAATCCTACTTCAATCGTATGGAATCTAATACCGCATCATTTTCATGATTGTAAGTAATTCTCAAATGTTAACGGCTTGTTTGGCATTGTTTTCTCAAATTGGCGTTTTGCATGCAAAAATTAGTGACAGTTTCAATTTGGTACCTTGTATTAGTAAAATTGTCTTTAATACCTTGTGTGTGTGTGTGTTTTTTTTTTTTTTATAATTTTAAAGTGCTACCTCAGCATTTTTAAAAATAGATTTTTAATAACCTGCAACCCCTTTTCAAAACACGAAAATGTCAAATTTGCTTTTTTTAAATAATTTACGACTTGTTGACCTGAATTTACTCTTTATGAAATGTATTGGAAAAAAATATTATCCATATAACTAAACATCTTTTTTACCTTAAAAAAATCTTAAAAGAGTAACTCGGGTCAATCAAATTATAAATTATAAAAAAAAAAACAAATTTGATATTTTATGTCTAAAAAAAATTTTAAAGTACTAAAAATTTAAATCAACAAATTAAACGGGTTCTTAATTTGTTGATTTGAGTTTTTAATTCGAGTTGAGATGTGATTTTATATGAGAGTTTTTTATTATAATAAAAAAAATTAAATATGACTGTTTTTGATAATTTTTATTATAATAAAACTCAAATTTTAAAATTGAATCGATGAAATGAGAATGCCTAAATAGAAATCAATTGGAGCTGGTAATTTTCAAGAATTATTTTACTTTATCCAGAGAACTACCACTACCACCTGAGTGTCTTTTTTGTATTTTAATTATAATCAGTTAATTAATACTTTTTGTTCGTGTTAAAGAAAAGAGAGCTAATAAATATTTTGATAACTATTAAAGGGAGTATAATAACTAAACCTAAATAAAATACTAATAAAGGGAGGAGCAGAATTTGGACCGAATCTGAGGTGGCTAATGTGGGCCCCACGTACTCAAGCCTAGAATTTGACCGAAAACGGGGTTTGCCCCCGGTCATGTCACTTTCCACGATAGAGCGCCAAGGCGTTTTGACTGCGCACGGGCAGCCGGTCAGCACCGTTCGGGTAGCCAAGCCTTTCTCCCTCTTTCTCTCTCCTACACTCAAATCTCTCTCTCTCTACATACTCTCTGCACGCCTCACTCGAAAAAGAAAAAAAAAAAAGCAAAAGAAAAAACAAAAGAAAGAAATAAAGAAAGAAAGATAGATAACAATCCCACAAACACACTTTAGTTCCAGAGAGAAGAGAGAGAAGGAGAGAGAAGGAGAGAGGGAGAGAGAAAGAGAGAGAGCAAAAGGGAAAGTTTGGCGAAAAGGATAGCAGAGAAAGAATGGAAATTTTTAAAAAAATAAAAAATGGGGTTTGATTTTTAATGGGTTCTTGTTGTTCTTCTTCTCTTTTGGGGTACCGGGTAAGATGAGATCGAACTTTTGAGACTCTGATTCAGCTGGGTTTGTGTCTCTTTTTTATTTGGGTGTTTTTTTTTTTTTAATAAATTGGGTAGGTAAAAAAAAGTTGAGATTTTGAGGTGCTTGAGATTCGTTGGAAAGTAGGATTATTGGTATTTTGGATTTGGTAGTGGAGAGGTTGGGGTCTGGGAATTCTCTGTGATGGTTTGTTTGGGAGTGAAGTACCATTTGGATCTAAGATTTTTGGTCACTTAGAGAGAGAGAGAGAGAAAAAATGGAGAGAATATTTGGGTCTTCATTTTGCCTTTGGTTGATTTTGGTGGCACATCCTTTATGGATGATGGTGAGGATGGTATCTGCTAACATGGAAGGTATGTATGTTTTAGATTGTTGGTGGTCTTTTTGTTTTTTCCATTCTTGATCTTGGTATGTTTTGTTTGTTAGTTTCCTAAAATGGGGTTTTTTCTTTTGTGGAATTTCATTTGGAGTTTAGAGAAAATGAAGAAATAGGTGTGCTTAATTGAGTTATATTTGTGTTGAAATAAGTACTCTTGAATGTTTTGGAAAAAATGTTGCTTCTTTATGCTTTTTTTTTCTTCAGTAAATTTGAAGGTATTTGGTATAACATTTATAGCCCGTTTGGTTTATGAATTAGAACCATTAGAATTATTTTCGATTTACGTGTGTTTTTTGTGAGAGAAAATATTGTAGCGAACCATAAATTATAATTCGAATCAAAGAACGAATCCTCCAACCAAACGAGATGTTAGTTTTGGAATACTTGTGAATTTGATGGGAGGAGATGCTGATCATTTGGTGTACCATTTAGTTTCAGAAGTTAATGGATAGTTGAAAGTATCATAACATAATTTCTGTTATTTATTTCTTTATTTTTTTCTTCCTAAATCCCATTTATTTGATTACCCAATGCATCTTTTTCGTTTGGTCGTACATCAGTATACAGTAAGGAGTTTATTAAACTTCGAGTTAATATTGTGCAGGCCTAATTTCATATTTGTTTGCTTGATTACATAGTACTTTAAATTCTATAATTTCTTTTTCTAGCGGTTGACTCTCTCTCATGACTATCTATGTTTTCATATTTTGACCATAAATAAGAAGACATTTAATTTTGTTCTGTATCAACTACATTTTAATTTGAAAAAAACTTACCATTTCTTATACTTTCATTTATGTTTTCCTTTTATATCTTGTTCAAAACTTTTTTCACATTTTGGCCATTTTTGTATCTCGTGGGTTTGAGGATTCCTTATCCTCTGCCCTTGTTATTGCTTTTATCAATAAAGTTTTCCTTATCAAATAAATATATAAATAAAGTTTCTATGCATTCTGGTCTCATCTTTTAATTGCGGAAATTGCGGTGTTTGCATATTCTATCTTTTCAAATATTCATTCTTTGCAGCAAGAACTTGAATATTTCTATTTTGGTTTGCACTTTGGAACAGGTGATGCCTTGCACAGCTTGAGGACCAATTTACTGGACCCCAATAACGTTCTACAGAGTTGGGACCCGACTCTTGTAAACCCTTGTACGTGGTTCCATGTTACATGCAACAATGATAACAGTGTCATAAGAGTGTAAGTGTCTGACATTAGATTAGTGTCATAATACTGGGTGACTCGTGGGCTATGTTTAGGAATTCTCGTATTGCTTCTTTTGCTAAAGTGCATCTTATGCAGTGATCTAGGAAATGCTGCCTTATCGGGTCAACTTGTCCCGCAGCTTGGCCTGCTCAAGAATTTACAATATCTGTAAGACAATCTTGAACCCTGATTTTCCTTATGCAGTTATGTTTCTTTATCTCAATCTTGTTATGTTGTATTCCATTCTTTTTCAACTAGTGCAAATAAATCGATCTGTTCAAACCGAAAATAATGAGAGGGATGTTAGACTAGCGAAGTATGGGATATTGTAAAGAACACATTCTTTCTCTCATTTTACTTGTAGCATGAAGGAGCCTAAGTAAAAGAACACAAACTTTCAAGCAAATCGTCTTTAATTTGGTAAATCAATTCACTTAAGATTGTCGTTTCCATGATAATAGTTTTGGGTTTTTAAGCATTGGTTTGTATATCTCCTAACGTTGTCGAGTGTAATTAGCTTCTTAATCTATTGATTTCTCCCTTGTAACGTTTGTATGACAGGGAACTTTACAGTAATAACATTAGTGGAACAATTCCAAGTGACTTGGGGAATTTGACCAGCTTGGTGAGCTTGGATCTTTACTTAAATAGTTTCACTGGTCCTATCCCAGACACTTTGGGCAAGTTATCAAAACTAAGATTTCTGTGAGTATTCTTACTCTTATTCTATCCACCTTTTTTTCTTCTTTGGTTTTCTTGTTTTGAGAATGGTGGATTTGTGCTTATCCTAAACCGACCTGGTGAATTACCATAAAATCATCGTTCCCAAAGCTTGAAGAGTGAAGGGATCCAGTTTCAAGCCCATGCCTGCTACGCGGGATCTTTTAGGATATGAAAAAATTGATAGTTTAATATATGAAATCGGAAGTAGTCGGCAGCGATTCAACATACGAAAGTAAGATATGGAAAATAAGACAAGCAGTACTACTTTGAAGTTCATGTCACAGAAGAATAATGAAAACATTGGAAACACTTTATGTATTATATGCAATGGAGAATTTTAAAATAAAATCTATCACTCCTCTAGGTATTGCTGGAGACTCCATGAGCTTTTATACATCTTTTTTGTAAAGTCATATAGCTAAAGTTGAAGTAAACCTATTGGTCATATGCATGTCTTAAACACAGTACATGTCAAACCACACTCTTCATTTTTGTTTGTTCTTTATGCATAGACCCTGTTTTAGGTTCAGCATTTCCAATATTTTTGTGCTGCTATCTTTTTATAACTTCAATTTTTGCAATTTTCCTTTATTGGTATTTGGTTTTAGGTCTTAACAGTGTATATTATTGATGTGTTTGTGTAAGTATAGCCGGCTTAATAACAACAGCTTGTCGGGTCAAATTCCTATGCCATTGACCAACATCTCCTCACTGCAAGTATTGTAAGTGACTAGCTGCTCTTAATGTTTTTTCTTTCTTCCCCTCTCTCACGTCCTCCTTTATCCTAATTAACAAGTTTCCTATTGATGTTGCAATGCTTACTGCAGGGATCTGTCAAATAACCGTCTCTCTGGAGCAGTTCCAGACAATGGCTCTTTTTCTTTATTTACTCCTATCAGGTTATATCTAGTTTGACTTTTCTCACCTTCACTTCCCTGACGTTTAGTACTTTTCTAAACTCGATGTTTTCGATTTCTGCAGTTTTGCTAACAATGCGGGTCTTTGTGGCCCAGTTACTGGGCGCCCCTGCCCAGGGTCACCCCCATTTTCTCCTCCTCCACCTTTTGTCCCACCACCCCCAATATCAACGCCAGGTGATCTTTTTATTATTATCTTTTGGAATTTGAAAGTTAAAAGATGATTTTATACTTCTAATGCTTCTTCCCTGAGGCATGATGGAAATGTAAATTACTTTGCCAAAGAGGCTGATCTTTCTTGGTAAATTTTTGAAAGTAGAACCTTTTTTTTTCTTCGTAAAAGTACATACAATGAGCTTATCTGATTGGAACATTTAATTGGAAAAAAAGGTTCAAGCCGAGAAAAGATAAATCAAACGGGCTATCTGTGCTTTCTCCTTTATTATATAAGCAAATACACTGAACACAGACGTATTCTTTTTTTTTTTTGTTATTATTATTATTATTATTATTTCTTGGTATTTTTTGTTTATATGCATGACAAGTGGCTGGATCTTTATTTCCTTTCGTCTTCTCGGAGAGAAATTACATTTTGCTGTCAGCTCTTTTTCTTTAGTGCTTTTTCTTGCAGTATCATAGTCGAGTGGTGAAGTGAATTTTTTTCATCTTTTTTTGAATTTTTTATGTCAGTGATTGGTTTGCAAGTAGCAGTTTCTATTCATTCAATAACATGTATATGAATCACATTTAGTTGTTCTTTACACCATTTCAGGAGGGAATAGTGCGACTGGAGCTATTGCTGGTGGAGTTGCTGCTGGTGCTGCTTTACTATTTGCTGCACCTGCTATTGCATTTGCATGGTGGCGTCGAAGGAAACCGCAAGAATTCTTCTTTGACGTACCTGGTAAGTGATTTGACCAGAAATTGATTAGTTTATGTTCAAAAAATCAATTGTTACTTATGTACGGCTTTTTGCAGCCGAGGAGGATCCTGAAGTCCATCTGGGGCAGCTCAAAAGGTTTTCACTGCGAGAATTACAAGTTGCAACAGATAGTTTTAGCAACAAAAACATTCTGGGTCGTGGTGGGTTTGGTAAGGTCTACAAAGGTCGCCTTGCGGATGGCTCTTTGGTTGCTGTAAAAAGATTGAAAGAGGAGCGTACGCCCGGCGGAGAGTTGCAGTTTCAAACAGAAGTAGAGATGATCAGCATGGCTGTGCATCGTAATCTTCTTCGACTGCGCGGGTTTTGCATGACACCTACTGAACGATTACTTGTTTATCCCTACATGGCTAATGGAAGTGTTGCCTCATGCTTAAGAGGTACAGCTTCTATAATTCACGAAATGTTCACCGCTATTTTAGAGGCAGGCATTCTGTTTATTTATACAATATCTTTGGTCACATGAATGGTTTTTTGTACGTGTACACACATTAAACCCTGTAATTTGAATATCTTTGGAAAATACTAAACTTTGAAAAGGGAAGTAATTCTGTTTTTTCTAATTTGGTTTTTGGATTATTGCAGAACGGCCAGCAAACCATCCACCTCTTGATTGGCCTACTCGGAAGCGAATAGCATTGGGATCTGCAAGGGGTCTTTCTTATTTGCATGACCACTGTGACCCAAAAATTATTCACCGTGACGTGAAGGCGGCAAATATTTTGTTGGATGAGGAGTTTGAGGCGGTTGTTGGAGATTTTGGGTTGGCTAAACTTATGGACTACAAGGACACTCATGTTACAACTGCGGTACGAGGTACGATTGGGCATATTGCTCCAGAGTACCTCTCTACTGGGAAGTCATCTGAGAAAACTGATGTTTTTGGCTATGGGATCATGCTTTTGGAGCTTATCACTGGGCAGAGGGCTTTCGATCTTGCTCGGCTTGCAAATGATGATGATGTCATGTTGCTCGACTGGGTATGTAATTGTTGTGGCATAGCTTGTCTTTATTTACCCTCTCATTTTTTTCCCGAGAGCTATTATTAATGCCATTTTTCCATAATTTGTCGAATCACGGGCTGTGTAGCTGTCACGCAGATAATATTTTTTCTGGGGGGAATGACCAATGTATTAGTTCAATACATGCCATTTTTTCAATCATTGAGACCAATGAGATCTGTCTCTAAATATTTGAATTTGAGGATGGGAGATTAGACCTGAAATATGAAACTTGAGAGGTTACATCAAGAGGAAAAAAGGACAAAAATAGAACAAATAACTTGTGATATTGAATGTTTTGTTTGGCTTCATTTGGTTTTGGATTTGATCTTTGTGGATATGATGTTTCCTCTGTGTTGTGTTTGACACTGTTTAAAGTTCGTGCAACTTCGGAAAAAGTGATGTGATTGAGTGCTTTCTCAGGTGAAAGGGCTGCTGAAAGAGAAGAAATTGGAGATGCTGGTTGATCCTGATCTTCAGAAAAACTACGTAGAAGCTGAGGTGGAGCAGCTAATTCAGGTCGCGCTGCTCTGCACCCAAGGGTCTCCCATGGACCGACCAAAGATGTCGGAAGTGGTGAGAATGCTTGAAGGCGATGGCTTGGCCGAGAGATGGGATGAATGGCAAAAGGTGGAAGTACTGCGCCAAGAAGTGGAACTTGCTCCTCATCCAAACTCTGATTGGATCGTCGACTCAACGGAGAACTTACATGCAGTTGAGTTATCAGGTCCAAGGTGACCCTGGCTGGCATGGCATAGTAGAAGTGGAGAAAAAGGGAATTACTTACAACTTATTTTTTAATCATAAAGTTCTTTTTTCTTTCTCTTTTTTTTTTTTTCTTCTTTTTGTCTTTTTTAATGACCATAATCTGATTAATGTCTCTTGTAAGTCCATTCTGCATTGTATTCGTTACATTTGTGCATATGAGTCAGCATTGGTAAGGTGCAATTTGTATTGTCTGCTGCAGTTTGACAAAGCTCTGATGAAGATGTTGTTCTTATCTTTATATATAAAAAGCTGTGGCAGTTGAATCTTTTGTGCACTGCATATTTAGTCTATTGCTCTATCTAATTCTCTTGGCTGTATATTTATAAAACTGTAAGTAGACGTTTGGTTTATAGATTCAAAATTATTTTCAGTTTACGTGTTTTTTTAAGAGAAAATACTATAGTGAATTACGAATTATGACACGAATTTTTACTCTAAACGCAACATCTTGGCCAATAAAATGTTATAATGTTATTTAAGACCGTTTGGTCCGGTGGCACTAGAGGGTTTGGATCGGTGGGGCTTTTGAGGAAGGTTACGGGTTCGGTCCCTCGTTCGGGAAAAAAGATGATGTAATGCAATTATCTATTCTTGTTTTAGAACATAAGTATGGACCTGTTCACTTCGCTGATTTGAGTTTGTAATTCGAGTTGAGATGTGATTTTATGTAAGTTTTTTACTGTAATAATAAAGTTAAATGTGATTGTTTCTGATAATTTTTTATTGTAATAAAATTTGAATCGGTAAAATAAACGGATTGGTCTATTGAATTGGGTTCAACTAGGGATGTATTTTAGGTTTCTCTTAACGCGTTTACTTATTTGAGGAATTATATTCAGTTCCGTACGAAGTTGTCCTCGTAAAAGACTAGGAGGTCTCACAAGGAGACCCCCACGGCCCCACCTTAGCTGACTGCCCTTATACTAGTAATAATTTTTTGTCCAATAAAGTATGAAAAAGATAAATCGGCAGTAAAAAAAAAAAGAAGTTATTTATCTTTTTTTTCCTTGAAAAAAGGGAAAAAAAAAAGACAATGAGCGTTTGTCCTTTTTTTTCCCCCCTTCCACCTGTAAAAAAAGATAATAGAAATTCTCTTTATTTTTTGGTGCGGAAAATTACTTTAGTGGTTGACTTTGACCTTTTGCTTTTTTTGGGAAATGTAGTGGTTGACGTTACTAAATGATAACTACATTGAATTTTAACATTAAGAATCTAAGGGTGCGTTTAAAACTGTTTTTGAAAACGTTTTTCACATTTTTTTAAAAAAAAATGAAATTGATTTGGAAATCATGTTTGGAGTGACCTCTATTAAAAAAATGAAATTGAAAACGCGTTTTCTATTTTTTCTAAAAGCACAAGCTTTCTAAAAATGGCTAACAGGTCGGGTGCATTTAGAATTCGTTTTAAAATGATTTTATTTTTTATATGAAAAAAAAATTAAAAACGTTTTCAATCTCAGACATAAATTATTTTAAAAAATGTATTTGGTAGTTTTATCAAGAGATTATTTTCAGTATAAAAAAACCTATTAATGTCTCTCTCTCTTTCTCTCTGCTCAAGAGAGGAGAAAACGAGAACAAAAAATAAAAAATGACTAAAAGTCATTTTTCATTTCTCTCATTTTACACTAAACTAAAAAATCGTTTTCATTTATGTTTTTTGTCTTTATTATGCCAAAAGCCGTTTGAAAACGTTTTCATTTTTTCTTTCTCAAAAAACGTAAAAAATAAAAATGAGATCAATTTCAAATACGGCCATCATTTTCTCTTCCTTTCCTTTTCTAAACTCTCATCTTTCCTCTCTCACAGCAAAAGACCTCTCTTCTAGTGGAGCTCATATATGGGTTTAGTTCTATATTATATTAATTATTAGTATTAATTGAGGAGTTTATTAATTATTTACTATATTATTTAAAATACTATGAGTGTTTTTAAAAATGTATAACCAAACACGGTTTCAATTTTTTCTTATACTGAAAACAATCTCTCAATAAAACTACCAAACGCATTTTTAGAAACGATTCCTATACGAATCTCAAAACATTCTCATTTTCATTTTCATATCTAAAATAAAATTATTTTAGAACATGTTCTAAACGCGTCCTAAAATTCGTCATTCAAATATACCCATCTTGGAACAACAGCAAGAAAAAAGAAACTCTTGCAAAAGTGCATTTCCTATAGCATTGTTTATTTGGATTCGAATTGATGTTATATTGGGAAAAAGAAAGAAAAAGGAAAAAAAAAAAGATTATATGGATTCCATAACCGTGGAGGTGGTATTTATCTTTAAGCATTTCTATCACTTGTTTTCCACTAAAAGCACAATTAGTGTCTGTAATTGTTGATGAATTTTAAAGTGTTATTCCTATGCTTGGTTCACTTCTAATTGCTCCTTATTGTGGCGGACAAATCGCAAAAGGGAGATGTTTAAAAACTAAATTGGAATGCCACTGCCCACTAGGAATTTTATACCCAACTCCTAAATTATATAATATATATATATATATATATATTTACTTCAAGGTCAACGCAACGCTATTAATCTAATCTCCATTATTTTCCATCCTCTCACTTCCACATCAAGAATTAAGATATTAAATTCACACAGTTGGGATCAATTGAATGGTAATGGATTGGACAAATCTCAATGCGAATTCTGTAAAATCCGTGAATCTCAATTATGTATTTAATATATATATATATATATATATATATATACATATATATATAATATGTATATTATTTTGGTGGAGTTCTACTGAATTTAATTTGTCGTTGTTAATTGGGTTGCAACAATTTAAAATTTGTTGATACCTAAAGTTGACAAGAGAATGAGATAAATTGCCTTCTTTTAGGCGGAATAAAAAGTTAATAGTAAGAATTTTGGATAAGACAGTGACTAGTGTTATATCCAGAATTTATATGATATATCAAATGACAAAATTTGATAAATCGAGGATTTATCCTAAAGTTTTCGGATGTAATAAATTTAAAACTTACTTGATTTAGTTTATGATCAAATTTGATAAAATTAAGATTTACCTGAATTTATCCCATTACTAAATTTAATAGATTCGGGATTTACTACTCTTATGAAGCCCGAATGATCTACAATTTTTTTTCATCAATATTCTACTATTTTTATTTATATAATATTTACGAGTTTTTTATATAATAAACTCATTTTTATCTATACAAATCTTCTTTTAAATTTATAAATACTATTTGTTGCTTCTTATTCGACAGTAGACTGTGTTCGACGGTTAAAATCCGTTGGTTTTGGTCGGTTCGGTAGCCGAACCGACTGTGTCGGTTTTTAGAAACCGGAAACCAATACCGAACCGCAAAAATTACTATTCGGTTCGGTTAACTGAATTTCAGTTTTCAATCGGTTTTCAGTTTTAGTAATCTGGATGGTGACTATCAGTTAACTATCAGGTTACCCGCATATTTAGTTGCATTTTTTGACCAGAAATTGCGAAAAAATGTAAAACATTCCTTGTATGCAAGCATGTAATCACAATAAATGAATACAAAGCACAACATCCAAATTGATAATACCACAAACACAAAATATCCAAATCTAATGTTCAAAATCTAAAGTACAAACTATAAATTTGAAAGTTACAACAAACAATACTAATGTTCAAAGTCTAAAAAACATTAAATTGGCATAAGAAATTAAGAAGTCCAAAGCATAATTAAAAAGCATAGTGAAGTTCATTTCTAATTTCTCATAAACCTCCCATTCCCCTTCATTCGAATCCAAATCCAAATCCATTATATTTTCATATGTATCGCTACAATAGAAAATTAGAATTAAGTAAATGAAATTGAATAGATAATGAAATATAACCCCACCATTGTCCACCAGTATTGTACACCTATGTTTCATAGGCGTGAGATCAAAGCTATTGAAATATAACCCCACGTCCCCATCATTGTCCACCAGTAGTAAATCCAGTCCAGCCCCAAACAAATTCTCAAGGTTAACACTAACATAAACATTACCACCAGCCCCACCATTGGCCAATACGTTATCGGGTATACATAATTTCATATGAGTACATAATAAAAAAAATTTACAATGGAAAGGATAATATAAAACAGAGGCGAAAAAGAAATGGGTTCACGAGATAGAGAGACCAAAAACCTAAGTCGCAATCCAAAGAAAAAAAAAGAACTATACATCAAATCATCAATTGTAGGTGGAAGTAATCATACCGACAATTAGCAACATGGAAATATAGAGAATAGAAGCTTACCATGGTTGATTATAGAAATCTAGCATCTCCTCTCCAGCAACAAGCTTCAATTCTTTACTCTGCCGGAGACTGACTAAAACCAAGAAAGAAAGCCCGAGACAGGAGATAGAGTTTGTGAGAGACAAGATTGTGAGCTAAGAGACGAGAGAAGCAATCAAGTTATCAACGTATTTGGCTAGGGTTTTTTTTTGCCCCAAATCTGAGAGAGTGAGATAGAGTTAGAGAGAGTTAGAGAGATTGTGAGAGACGAGGAGGGTGAGTAAATGAGATGAGAGACTGAAGTGAAAAAACGGTGAGAAATGTAAAAAACGACATTATTAAATTTTTTTTACAAAATTAGTACGGTCTGTTCGGTTTATAACCGAATCTTAAAAGGCTCAACCGAAATTGAACCGCAATGGAGGAGTCCGGTTCGGTTAACCGAACCGACTTTGTCGGTTCTACGTGGTGCTTTATTTTTCAGTTTTGGAGCGGTCGGTTTTTCGGTCGGTGTGCGGTTGGTTACCGTTTTACGGTTTTTTTGTACAGCCCTAAGACTCAACCATATTAGATTAAAAATGTGAAGGTGGATTTAATGGAAGATAAGCTAAAAAAACAAAAAAAAACAAAAAACAAAACCGTACCCTTAGACTATGTTCGACAAATTTTTGAATTAAAAAAAGGTAAAATAATGAATTTGGAAAGTTTAACATTAATCATTTTCAACTCTATGGCAAAAAAAGTCTACACATGGATTTGCTACAAATTATATAATTTGTATAAAAATATTACATAAAGTTACATAAACGAAATGTTTACTTAAAATATGGAAAATCAAAACACCACACACGACCTAAAGAACCAAATCAATTTTTTCTCTTTTTCTTTTCTTAAAATATGGTAAACAGGGTTACATATAAATTTAATTTACTACATGAAAAACTACAATTATTCAAAACCGTGTTACAAATTAGATTACTCCTTAAGACAAAACCATGGAAACTCAAAATTCTTATATGATCTGAATTCTGATGTAACATGTTATCTCCATCATAGTAATATTTTATCTTCTTATAGGTTAACACTTGTGACGGGCATTGTTACATAGTAGTGCAGCTATAGAACTCAAAATACAAAATTCATCCTCATCTCCATTCAATTTCGTCGCTAATAATATTAAAAATAATTAATTTAGAAATAGAGATTGTTGTGTCAAATGTCAAATTAAATGGATTCAAAACAAAATATTAATTTAAAAATATCTCTCACCATCTAAATTTTAAATACACCTAAAATCTCTCAACTTAAAAATATGAACTCTAACTGTCAAAGAATAATTCTACGACCAAATATTCTTACACCAAACAAAAGAGAAAAAATGGTGTATTAATAGGAGAAACCAAACTGTGCAGCTGCTATCCTCTTGCGCGGCTCTAACATATACATATAGCATATATAATGCTTTTTCCAAGTAAAAGTCGGCAAAACGAAACCTGCCGTAGCCCTAAAACAAAGGGAAAGATATGGGCCTTGGGCCCAAACCTAAAAACATGCTTTGTGGGCTTAATTTGAAGCCACACGCCCAACAGAGATATTCATACCTTTGGACTCGCATATGTCGTCAACACAAATGAGATTTGATCTGTAATTCAAGAACTAACTCAAATTTTAATTAAATTTTGAACTATTGAAAATTACTCCAATACAATACTCAATTAACTCTCTTTCCTACTAAAATCTCCTTTGCTACAATATTTTCTCTTAACGTTAAATTTCTGCTTATTTAAATCTCTAAACCAAACGGATGAAGTCAAAATTTCACCTCCTATAACACAAGTCGATTGATTACAGGATGTTAATCCAAATAATTTAGACAAAACTCCGAACACCTCCCAAGAGTTAGAAACAATGTAAATGGATATATTATCATCATCATAATCATTATAACCTTTTCATACAATTAATTCAAAAAAAAAAAAGGGAAAAAAAATGAACACTCACTCCATGAATGTCTAAAAAAGAAAAGGAGAGAGAGAAACAGAAGAATTGAAAAGAGAAATCACTCATTCATGTGGAAAGCGTAATATCGCCCAAATCAAGCTGAGCAGCGATCTCCTCCAACTGTTTCTTGACACTCAAATCAATGAGTTTTGATCCAGTACTCCCAAACCTGACTGTGAATCCCGCCACAAGGCTCGGATCGATCAACGTCTTGATCCTCACGTTCTTGGCTCCGGTCAGCTTCTGCACCTGCTTCGCTATCTGCGCTAGGTGCTGCGACTCCAGCGGCACCACCGAGCTCACCACCGCCAGCTCCGTCTCCGTCTCCGTGTTGTACACCGTCTCGAACTCCTTCACGATGTCTTTTATGATGTCGATCCTCTTCGCGTCGATAAGGATGTTGAGGAAATTCGCCGTGTGCGGCTGAAGGGACGACGACGAGGCCAGCTCGTCCACGACCTTCCTCTTCTTCTCCTCGTCGATCGTAGGGTTCGTGAAGAAGCCGATCACCGCCGGTTCGGAGAAGATCTTCTCGACCTTCTCGACGTCGGCGCTCGTCGCCTCCAGCGTGTTGTTGGATTTCGCCACGCCGGCCAGTGCCACGGCGTAGCTGGCGGCTGCGGTGGATACCATGCGGGCGCCGGTGGCGGAACCGGAGCGGCGGTAGGAGAGGCGACGGCTGAGGGAGGGCAATTTGGTGGTGTCGGCGGAGGAGGAGAAGGAGAGGGTTCGGGGAGTGGTTAGGGAGGCGGAGGTTGGGGGAGGGAGTTTGGAGCGGAAGGAGATTGGGGTTTGCTGGAGAGCGGCCATTGCTGAATGGTGAATTCTTCTTCTTCTTTGCCCTTCACTTGCTTTGCCTTCTATCTCTCTCTCAGTGTTTGTTTGTGTTTCTCTTTGTTTGTGGGAAATGAAAAGGCTATCCAATTCCAGTGTCTGGAGAAGGATAACCACTAGTTTGTCTGAATGGGAGTTTAGAAGATAAATGAGTTTGACATGTGGATATCTGTTATTGGAATGAAAAAGGCTCATTATTTTTGGTCCATTTCTTTTGGTTTGTGGAAATAGCAATAAAGAATTAAAATTTTCATTTTGAGTGTTTAATAAATTGGATTCAATTGAATGACTCATCGTATAAGGTTTAGTTAATCCAAAACCAATCTAAAAAATATATGTAAATTTGTAGATGACCGGCAATTCTCAATAAAGAATTATTTTTGGGAGCTGACTTGTACTCTTATTTCCAACCTATGGCTGACTTTTAAAGAAAAATTGTAAATTGTAAATTAATTAAAGCACAGATTGTCAAAACAGAAGTGAAGAAAATCCAGAAAAGTGCTTTTATTCCTAGCAATATCATCATACACAGCATTTATACATTGAATCTTCCCAAGGCTCACCAACTTAATGTAAGTACCAATCCTTCAGAAACAAACACAGAGAAAGAACGCGACTAACTACACTCGCTTGAAAACTGCATTACTTTACAGAAAAATGGAAAATATCATCATTAAGCGCAAGTTTTATGATCATATAACGTCTATTAACCATTAAGACCAGGAAAAAAAATAGTAATTTAAAAGAAAGAGATTAAACTTCAGCGCTCATCTGGGGAATGAGAGTTATCTTTGAAAGACTGAGCACCGGAACGGAGATTAGAGCTTTGTGACCTGAACAAGTTCGGATATGAAAAGTACGGCTCATCATCCATCGAGGGCAGTCTTTGAGGTTGGTGGCGAGCAGGGTCGGATTCAGGAAGTGCAGCATCAAAATCTGCTTTAAGTGAGTGCACCGAAGAAAGATTTGATGCCTCTAATCCATGCACACTTTCATCAATATGATGAGGTTTTGGGGAACTTGAAACACTGTCAGAATCACCCGTAGAGTTACGGCGATCAAAATGAGGTTTTTCTAGAGAAGCTGACCGGCCAGGACTGCCTGTGTGAAAGGGGTTTTCACTGCTATTTGGAGGAACTTGGTCATTAGTTTTCTTGGAAAGCTCATTAATTCTGACTTGTGCAAGACTAGCAGCCGAGCGAGCTGCCGCCGCTGCACGTTCAGCTGAGTCAGCAGCAGCTTGAGCAGCAGCCAATACATCCTGCAAATCCACTTTGGCCTCACTTCTTGTCCTCAAAAGAGGGGGTGGTGGTGAATTACTACTTTGTCTCACAGAGAATGATGAAGAAGATAGTGATGGGGCAGCGATGAATGGCACAAACTGTTTATCTTCCAGACCACCAACCGGAGTGTGAGGCTTTTCATCTTTCTTAGCCATCGATCTTTCTTCAACCACTTTCTCGGGCTGATATTCTGGCTCTTCAGGTGGGTTTCCAATATCTACGGAATGTTTTGTTGATTCATGATCAATCTCAGGGTGTGGTGGCACAATTGGTGGAGGTGGCACAATCGATGGTGCTGATGCAGCATGTTCACCTGGCCGCACTGATACCTTAGGAACTTCAGGAAAATCTAGGTCGTCCAAGTCGTTATCAGAATCATGCTGTTCTTGGTGGGCTTGATTAGAGGAAGTCTCGGATATCTCCTCGTTTTTTTCTTTGGGAAGGGGCAATTTAGAGCCACTAACGAACTGTGTTGGGCCATTCTGACAAAGGGAGAACAATTTGAGAAGGGTACACCAGAAGAAGAAAATGAAAAAGAAAAGTCAAGCCTATCAAGAGAAATACAGTATTTACCAATAGATCTTCGTGTGATTTGAAAAATTCAGATTCAGATGCAGCTGGATCCCAATCTAATTCATGCTCTTCAGCAATTTCTTTCAGAAGCTTCAGTTTCTTTTCAGGCGAAGGAGCACGAACTGATAGCAATTCGATTAACTGCAGTTGCAGTAAAGACAAAAAATCAGAGAGAGAAAATATGATGGAAAATAATAGAAAAATTCAAGAGTAAATCAAGCTATAGTTTCATAAAACCTGGCGATTGACACCACAATCTGGTATGAGCTCAGTCGCAGCTGCTACAAATTCCTTTCCATATTTAGATGCAAATAGTATTTGAACCTGCAGTAATTCCGGCAAATCGGCACACCTTGGTGCAGCAAAACACACACTAGAGATCGCTTCTTTCAAGTCTAGTGGACATTCCCTGTACAAAACCGAGGGTTACAACTCCAATTCAAGTGTTACTTACAAAACAAATAGTAAAAGTAAAACCCCAACCACAGCCAAAATGAAAGTAATAATGAAAAATTAGTCATAGTCAAAGGGATATATACTTCCTGGAATTGATGCTACAAGCTTCACCTCACTTACGTAAAAGCAAAGGGTATGATAAAATCATTCTCATAACTTAGACAAAGAATTATTCATACCAAGAACAGAAGCATGAAGCACAAAACAAAAAAAGTACAAGAAATAATTAGTTGGCCAGGGAAAACCTTTGTGTTTCGATAATGGGAAGGCGAACGGTAATAAGCTCGCAGAATAGCTCAATAATCTCCTGCGCCGCCATCATATTCTCTTCTCTAATTATATGCTCAACCTACAAGGGAAACTTCAATAAGACCAAGCATTTTCACAAATTCAACAACGACAGAAACATCTTGTCAAAAGAGGGCTATACCCGAATACGAGCAGTAGCTTCTTGACCGGTCTCAAGAAGCTTGGCAATGTCTCTCCGCATCTGCTTTAACTGAACCTCCCTCCTGTTTCTCAGCAACTTTATCCGCGGAATCGCCAATTTCAGCAGGGTTTTACTGTAAATTTTTAATTTTTTAAAAAAAAAAAAAAAGATTTTCATCCGATAATCAGCAAGCTTCTGGATATTAATAGAGCAAAAATCTAACCAAATCATTGCAAAACTAAGTCTCAAACAAAAAATATAAGATTTGCATCAGAGAATCAACAAGTGTCTAGAATCATGCTAAAGTAACCAAGTATCAATCTGTCTAACTAAAACAACGTAGATTTCAAGAAGCAATAATATCTTTGTTCACTTGCTATGAAAATGTGATACAAAATAATAGGCTTTTCACGTTATGATTTTCCCTATAACTTGATCGATCCTTTAGTTTCCTAAAACAATAAACGAAAACTCGATTTTCTAAGCTGTTTCCGAACAGTTTCGCAGCAGCCAAAAAGGGCACAAGAATTCGATCCAAGTTTCCGATCTCACAAAACTTATAGACCCAGAAATTAAAATTGAATGAGAATCAAACGAAAACAAAAATACTATGATAACAACAACAATCATTAAAATAAGAAAAACGAAACTTAGTTTACCATTTCGCAGCTTTAAAGCCCTTGTTGAAGAAAGAATCCAACATGGTCGAAGAAGATAAAAAATTTACGACCAAACCCCAAAACACCCACAATTTCTTTCTTCTCGCAAAATCCAAAGATTTCTTCAATTCTCTGCGCAAAGAAATATAGATATATATATTTTTTTCTTTTGCTCTGATGAAAAGAGAAAAGAGACGGGAATTTGGATTAGAGGGGTAGTATTAATTACCTGCTCTGGTCTGTACACACAACACTGACTCAACTCAAGTATGAAAAATTGATAGATATTTGATATTTGATAAGGAGAGAGTTTTTGATGTGGAAAATACGCGTCGACGTCGTTTACGAGCGTTTGCTTAGGGTAGAAGGATGCTGATTTTCGTCTTCTGTTTGTCGGTCATTTTGCGTCGCAGTTGTGCGTGGGCCAAACGCTGCCTTCACGGTTAGCTTCTCCTTCATCGCCCAGCTGCAAAATTTGGGCTCAATCAATCGAGGGCCTTTTCTGAGGAGGTTCGGTAGTTAAATTTCCTAGAAATTGTAGTGGATTAAAAGAGAATTTAGAGGCTAATGAAGGCTCAGGGACAAGAAAAAACGTGATTTGGATTGAATTCCGATTAAACAATACATCAATGTAAGAAGTTACTCTGATAAGTTTAGTGAATTTTTTTTATTTCCATTTATATGTAAAAATTTTGTTTATATATAAATAGAAAAAAAAATCAAAACTCACCTTTTTTAAAAGAAAAAAATGAAAATTTTATGAGTTTGAACCTTTACCATTTATTTTTAATAAATACCATTTTATTAATATAATTATTTGATTAAAAAATTATAAATCAAAGATAAAAAGTAAAAATCTTGACTCATACACTTTTAAAAGGTATTTGTCAATATTATTCTTTTTTAACTGAAAGAAAAATCCCCGTTATTACAAGTTAGATAGAGCTTGCTATGACAAAAGGAAAAAAAAAGGAATCTACACATTAATTCTTGTTTCTTTTGCGATTTGTTTTGAACTGCAGTTTCGAAGGGATACAATTTTATCCTAATCAACCGATTTTGTCGTGAGAAAAAAAAAATTTACGTGAAAAAAATCTTTTTTTTACCTAATCATAAATCTAAATAGTTTTAAAATTTGCTATTTTTCTATAAATTGGTTATTTGTTAATTTCCTTTTCCCTTAGTCACATTCTCCTAATTGATCGATCAATTTTCCTCGTCGAACAAAATGATGCCCATGTCGCAAGGCCTAACGAGACATCACCCGTTTGATTCATATATTAAAACCATAAGATTAGAACTATTTTTTATTTACGTGTGTTTTTTATGAGAGAAAATACTATAGCGAATCATAAACCATGATTTGAATAAGAGAACGAATCCCCCAACCAAACGGGCTTGTACAAGGTCCAAGTTTTATGGGAAATTAAAGCTGAGGTATAAAGCTTCTTAACTTTGAACATCGATTTGTTTAATTTGCTTTGGGATTTTTCACCTTTTTTTTTTTTTTTTTTTTTTTTTTTTTTTTTTTTCACATCACCCCAATTATTAAATGCTTAGCCTCTTATCCATTATCGCCAAGAAGTATATGTAATCAAACAATTAGGTTCACTTTTTATGGAATACTCTTATATGGACCAACCCGTTTACATCTTAATGAAATTAGGAGTCTTATGGCACAGCAATAAATATCAGCGTTTATTATCTGATTAAAAGTCACTAAATGAACCCAACTTAGACGTGCAAATACTGTGGAATTAAAACTGGCCTTGAATTCTTAGCAGGCAACATAAATGCTTGACTTGTGCACATCTCAGCTTTTTACCAAAGCTCAAGCATATTCAAGATAAAAGCAGCCATTAATAAAACTTCAATTACAAAATGCAAAACAGAGAAAAGAGTCAACAGAACAGATCTATCCATTCTCCATCTTTGGTTTCCACTTTATGGTTTGTTATTAGTACAATACAAATCCATCAAAATGGTTCATAAAGAAAGAAAAAAAGTACAAATTTCAGTGACATGGAAATTTGACATCTGTATTCTAATATTCGCCGGTTGATGCCCACAACTTAAGAATACAAGGCAGTGAAGATCAACCCACCTCTCAATGAAGATTCGTCAACAATAATTGATAAATAAAGATGGATTAAATACAAAAAACTGTTCTCTTTGAGTTTCGTATAGAAGTCGGTCACCGACGACCAAATGGAGGAGTCATATTGTTTCCAGGCTGGCCCGGTGGCGGTCTGGGCCTTGCGTACTCAGCGAATATAACCCAACCATCTAGAAACTACAAAACCACAGACAAACACAGAAGCTAATCAATTCTAGAATGCAAGACCATTTTTGAAGAGTGACCACAATGGCATGGCTGGGTTGGGACTGTGGCGTGGTGTGGATCAATATGTAAATCTAATTAGTGAAAGCCCAAATTTCTTCAGCAAAGGGAGGAAAAAAGGCACAAACGCTACTAAAGCAAAAAAAAGAAGCTCAGAATGATTATATTCATGAAAAATACAAAGAAATTGTAAACTAAAAACTGAGAAACCATAATATTTTCCCAATGTAACACTCAACACTCCCACAACAAAAGAAACTCGAGTTTAATTAACTCAATTCCATCAACTCAACTTTTTTTTTCCTTTCACGTGAAAGCAGAGCATAGAAGTAGCATTGAGAAGAGGAGACAAGTGGCTATGAGATTAGTTGTTTCTCAAAAGTTAACATGGAGTATGAAACAGAGACAGATAATTGCTTTGTCATTCCTTGTTTCCCCTTATTCCTTTTCCTTAAGAGAAAAAGAGCGGCCCCATTATGCAAATATAGAAAGAGCTGAGGAAGAGAGAATGCAAAACAGATTGCCTCTTATGATAGTTACTAAGGGCATACTCAACATAACGAGAAATCTTGCAATACAATAATCTTTCCAAGGTTGTCTAAGGTCTCGATGATCACAAAACAAAGGAATATCTAAATTCCTTACTAGACACTCTAATTTTAATGCATCATGGTAGGTGAGAGTAGCTTAGCATGTACTGTTAGAAAACCACCTTTCATCTTCTTAAGTGAACGAAAGTGTTACAAATGTTACCAACTCACCTTGCCATCCATGCCCTCTATACCTTTTGCGGCGTCTTCTAGAGTAGCATATTTTACAAAACCAAATCCCTTTGAGTATCCCGATACACGATCAGTCACCACTCTAGCTGTAAATGTAATAATCGTTCATAATTTCCAATAGAGGAAGGGAAAGGAATGAATATAGAGAGGGAGAAAGAGAAACAACATACCATGTACTACTTCACCAAACTGAGAAAAGGATTCGTGTAATTTTTCTGTCGTTGTACGTTTACTAAGTCCTGGAGGAAACAAAGATATTAAGATCAAATACTCAAATGCGAATATAGCAACTTAATGTTTGAAATATACCTGCCTCACCATATTTCCAACTAAACTAAATCATCCAAGCATGCTCAAAAGAAACAGGAATGACAAACAACATGAAATGAAATGATTTTGCAATATATAAAACATGTCAAAGGGTTGAAAAAGAATAGGATCCACTTTTATTGTATTTTTCTAATTTCACATACATCTTTAACTGCAATCAGCAATAAAATTCAGAACCGATCCATCTCTCCAATCATCCAAAAACCACAACTAAGACATACTGCAATTAACGAACTTTCCCAACCAACCACCAAGTACCAACGTAAGACATTCAACTTTTTAGTCACTGCGATCTCAAGTTCTAAAAGCTTCCATCCTCTCGCTACTGGTGCAAGAGAGAAACGGGGGAAAAACAGAAAAATCAACCATAAACATTTTTCAGTCTCTAATCGGTCTATTATGGATCTTACATTTTGAATACCACAAAGAATTAAGAGCTTTCTAAATGCTATTGCGAGAAACAGAGGCAAAGCTACTATCTTCCGAAGCAACAAAAATCTGTGAACACCCAGAACCTAGAACAAATTTCGAAACCGAAAACAAATAATAATTTTCCAACAACTATGGCAAACATTAAAGGAAAAGATAGAGGGGAAGTACCAGAGACGAAGAGATTTGAGCTCGGTTCGGCCTGCTCTCGAGCCTGAGCCGCAGCGGGGGTCGGCGGAATGAAAGGAGAAGTGGAAGCCGTTGAGAAGAGCCGTCTGAGCAAGCCGCGAGGAGCAGCCGCCGCCGCCGCCGATCTCAGAGCCATGCTTGTCTGCAGCTGGGTTCTTAAATCCTTAAACCCTCTTTGCTCGCTGCGATGGTTTTGTCTCAGAGGAGGAGCCTGGCCCTAGGGCTATAATGAGAGGAGAGAAGAACTGAAATTACAGAATTAGCCCCCGCTTTATTTATTTATTTAGAATTATTAGGACCATTCTCTACTTATCTCATAAATTTTAAAAATTCTCATTTTATTTATAAATTTTAAATTATTACCATTTAATTTTTTTGTTATAATTTCTGTTCAAAATAGATAAAAAAAAAATAGAGTTTTATAGTCACATGATCTTTCTATTTAAATTTGTGTTAAAAACAAATAGATAAAAATAACATAGTCACACTTAACTCTCTTTTTTTCCGTATGTTTTTAACAAAAATTACAACAAGAGATTAAGTCGAAATAATTCAGAGTTTATAAGGGCAAAGTGAGAGTTTTTAAAGTTCAGGTTAGAGATACAACAATGAGCTGGCGCCCGCGGGCCGGCCCAGGCCCGGCCCGGCCCGTCACTGTTTAAGGCACGGCCCAGCCCATAAATATTAGTGGGTTGGGCTGGGCCAACATATATCGGCCCATGGGCTAGCCCGGTACGGCCCATGAAAAATCATGGGACAAGCTGGGCTTGGGCCGGGCTAGGCCAACCCGGCACGGCCTATGAAAAATCATAGGTTAGGCTGGGCTTGGGCCGGCCCGTCTAGGCCCATGATGGGCCGACCCAGCCCGGCCCGTCTAGGCCCATAATATTTTCATGTTTTTTTTCTTTTTTTTTTAGTAATTTTGTAAACATCTTATGTATAATTATCCTGATTGTACTCTTTTTTTCTTACCAAGGTTTTGTCCTACTGGGTTTTCCTTATAAAGGTTTTTATTTAATGAGACAATCGTAAATAAAATATCCATTTTCACATTTACATTGACTATTCAAATTTTTATATTTGTTAACTTGTTTAAAAATTTAAAAAGAAAAAAATTGAAATAAACAAATTAAAAATTGCATGCTTAGATGGGCTAGCTCATCTAAACCCCATGATGAGCCAAGATGAGCCTTGAATGAGCTAGCTCATTCAAGGCCCATAGAACAACTCATCCTGGCTCACATAAAATTAGCCCATGGTGTGGGCTGGGCCGAGATAATTATTATATGGGCCGGCCCACAAAATTCATGGGTTGGGCCGGCCAGGCCTACGGCCCGCGTGGGCCTAAGAATAACGGGTCGGGCCGGGCCGGGCCGTTCTTGCATCTCTAATTCAGGTGATAAAGTTAGAATGACTCTAAAATTTAGGAGTACCAATGAAATTAATCAATTTATTTATTGTTTTAAAGTGGGTAATATATTCCAAAATATAAAAAGGTGTTACAAACACTAAGCCATACACGTAGCTCCTATTATAGGAAATATGACTTCACAAATAAAGATCACCTAAAATGGTACATAAAAAATCAAGCACAAATATGGCTCTTTCATATATTCTCTATAGTTGATGGAAACAATCTAATCAACTGATACGAGAAACATATAGCACAAAAACAAGACAAAACCCACAAAGAAACATATCTTGCAGATGAAGAACCACTATTATTGCAAATGAAAAACGAAAAAAAATCCACAAACTAGAACATCAAAACTCTAAAGGGAGCAAGACCCATGAACACCGCAAATCAAAACAATAAAAGGGATGAATAGTTGGTAAACTACATTTCAAAACTTTTGTTACTATAGTATTTTCTTCAAAAGGGATGTTTGTATCTTTTTTATTCAAATGTCCAAAACACTTTCTGACTTTAAAAAATCTATCATTTTAAGATGTTCAAATAAATATTTTCAATCAAATAAATATCTCAACTATTTTAGAATTTTTTATTTTTTAAGATTAATTTTATTTAGTAATTTAATTAATAACGTTTTAAATTGGGCCCGTTCACTTCGCTAATTCGAGTTTTTCTATAGTAAAAAACTCTCACAAACAATCACATTTAACTTTTTTGTTACAGTAAAAAGCTCTCACATAAAGTCACATCTCAACTCGAATTCTAAACTCGAATCAGCGAAGTGAACGGATAATATGGAATGATAAATGAAATTCTCCAAGAATGAGTGCTTGCTAGGTTTCCACAAGAACGATACTAAAAGAAAGTTATGTAAACAAATAGAGATGTCAATACTTGCCTAATTCAGACCAAAAACAAATAGAGGCGCTCAAGAAGATTTATTTAATATTGTAACAAAAAATAAACGAAAAAAGAAAATCAATTTCAACGTGGTACGTAAGAAAAAACTAACTACCACAGTTGATATGGAATGGTGAAATTTTGAACTCTTTGTGGGCATCTTCTAGGTACATTGCCTTTTTACCCTTCTTCTTTCTTGGTACATTGCCTTTTTGCTGAACCCAAACTTCTTCGTTTCCGCGTCATAGCAAACTCTCCGAACTTATGACCGACCTTTTCTTCAATGATCTTACACTTTATAAAAGTTTTTCCATTGTAAATTCGGAAGGTGCAGCCGACAAATTCTGACAAGATAGTGGACCTGCGTAATATCATGTTCTTATTTTTCAACAATAATGCATCAACAAAACAATCCTTCCACACAGTTCGCAGTGGATTTGCATATCCCGATACATGATTGCTCATCACTTTAGCCACGGATTCATGATTAAAATCAACACAAACATTCTTCTAAAAGGAAATGAAGAAATATAGGCCTTTGAAGTTGATTTTATTTTTATTTTTTAGGTTTTTTGAGAAAAAATAAAAATATGAGAGAAACGGCATGACATAATTAAAGATAAAAAACATGAATGAAAATAATTTTTTAGTTTAGTGTAAAATGGGAAAGTAATGAAAAAGTTATTTTTCATTTTTTATTTCATTTCTCTCCTCTCTCGAGCATAAGGAGAGAGATATTAATAGATTTTTATATACTGAAAATAATCTCTTGATAAAATTACTAAACACATTTTTAAAAATAATTTATGTTTGATATTGAAAATATTTTCATTTTTATTTTTATACAAAAAAATAAAATTATTTTAAAACGAGTTATAAACGCACCCATAAATTCTAATAACAAAATGCCATGCGCTACTTGACAGAGAAAAAGACCTTGTTCCTGCACTTTGACTAAGTCCTTGATGAAAATCAGATAATAAAATTGAGGGAAATGCTAAACTTCACCTAGTTTTTTGAGATTTCGTTATTACGAATGAAGCAGAGAAAGACCTTGTTCTCCATGGATGGCTAGTGTCGTAGATCCCATAACTTTTTAATATCTCATCTATGACTCTCTAGTCTACTGCTAAAAAATCTAACAAAAAAACGCAAGTTCCTGTTTTGTATGTTTTTCCCTCGCTGAAACTTTTAGCTCTATTCAATTAGAAAAGATGAGAATAAAAGAATATAAGTGGGAAGAAGATAAAGAAATTCAAACTCAAGGTATCTTCAAGCAAAGATCAGTCTAGTCTATATCATTGGTTTGTGATCTGCTAATTCACACTTGCTATTGTGCAAAGTTTTCGATTCTTCTGTTTATTTGATTGTCATTATTTGGATTTGTCTTTTTCTTCAGCATTGTATTCTGTTTTAGCCAATATCTTTTCAAGCATTAGCTCTTGTAAAAATATTTCTCCACCTACATTTTGAATTGTCTTGTGGCATTCTGGCTACAAACTCTAAAGGGAGATAATCTCAATATAACAATAATAAGAAATTTAGAAATCAGAATACTTGGCTGGCAATAAAGTTGAACAAAATCAAATTCAACGCGGATATGGACTTCAAGTTATGCTTTTGGCTGTTCGCTTGGTCGCTTTTGGCTGTTCGACTCAAACTCTGCGTCTTTGATTTGTTGATTTTTGCCATTGTCTAACTGCAATTCCCCGATGTTTATATTTATGCCCCTTCAAAAGGAAAAAATTAATTCATTTTCTAGTAATTCTGTTTGACGTTTTTTTTAATTAAAAAGTGAAACGTTTTAAATTGAGCCAAAAACTCTTAACACTAACCATTCTGAAAATCTCAGCCGTCGATCTTAAGATTCTTACATTTCTAAGATATCAACCGTTGATCATGGGCGACGAACGAGACCTGTAAAACGCAGACCATTCGGCGGCCAACAGCCAAGCAAAACCTCAGTTCTCTGTTTGGCAGACAACGACGATGAACAGTCCATCGCGTGTTCCCGCCGAGGAAGAGGAAGACGATCATGGCGAGGTTTTCCTCGACGAGTCCGACATCATCCACGAAGTTACCGTCGATGAAGAAGGTTCTCTCTCTCTCTCTCTAGAACTTTATGTTTGTGTCTATGTATACATCAATTGATTGGTTATTGATCACTTTGGTGATGCGCTTGATGCGATGCAGACCTTCCTGATGCCGACGAAGATGTCGAATTTGCAGGTATGTCTACTTTTAACTCCATTTCTGTGCATTTTTCTTCATTTTTTTTGGATGAATTAGTTCGTGCTTTTTTTTCCAGCTTTAACTCCAATTCTTTGCATTTTTCCTGGACTTAAGCTTTTGTTGAAATCTCTCAATTTCATACATCTTCAAGTTAATCATTTAGTTTTTTTTTTGTTTTGATGGGTTTCAGATGAGGCTGATGATTCGATGCACATCTTCACTGGCCACACTGGTAATAAAATAACTAACCTTTTCTTTTCTTTATCTGTTATTTACTTATTGATTGATGCATTTGAATTATTATTATGCATTGGTTTTTAGTATGAACTGGTGTCAATGGTAATTGAAGCAAGATTGCAGTACCATCATAACAGCTTATATGAAAATTTTGATTTTTTGTGGTAGTAGTATGATAGAGTTATGTTATATTAGAAAATCTATCTGCTATTCTTTTAGCTGCAAAACATTAGTGAATTGTGCCACGTGAAGTAAATAACATGAAGTTTGTTTTTGGGACATTTTAAATACATAAACAAACTAGTTAGAAGCTATAATTGTCAAACTCTCCCAGATAAGCTATCCTGGGAAAAAAAGAATTTGTGTCTTCATAAATGATTTCTGTACCAAGTTGGTCTCTCTCACTAACAATTTATGACTAGGGTACCTTGAGACATAAGTGGTATAAGATTATGAAGACATAATTGACAATTGTGATCTCTCCCGGAATGAGGGTATCAAGTTATCAACACGACGAAATGAATATTTCACTTTCTACACTTATGCATCAAGTTTTATACCTGGTCTATGTGCTGGAGGTCTTAGGATAATACTGGTTTTAACATTTTATTTAGTGTAGTCAGTTTAGACAGTGAAACATGTAGGACCTCAGTTCAATTGTCTCTAAGAACAATACATTAATGTTAATGTTTGTCAAATGGAACATTTGAAACTAAATGCAAAACTATATAGGTTGGTGTTCGATGTTTGATGTATTTATTATGAACCCAAATTTTGTTTTTATATGTCTTCACTTACATAGAAATTCCTGCT
>NW_010360512.1:27756-31929 GCF_000414095.1 Morus notabilis
TCCTGCTGGACAGGCGAGGTTTTCGCTGTTGCGTGCAGCCCAACAGATGCCACATTAGTGGCATCTGGCAGTGAAGATGAAAAAGGTTTTCTTTGGAAGATTGGTAAAGGAGATTGGGCTTTTGAGCTTAAAGGTATGAACATGACAGAACAGCTGCATGCTGCTCTCCTTTGTTCATTGTTGTTCGTTTCCAAGTAGCCTGCTTTGTCTTTTTGCCCCTATGCTATTTATTAGCTAGATTATTATTTGTCCAATTTTAAGATCTTGTGCTCACTTTGCTGCATTTGTTCCTCTTTGATGCTCATCTGCAGGCCATAAGGATTCTGTATCTAGTTTGGCCTATAGTACTGATGGGCAAATGCTCGCGTCTGGAAGTCTTGATGGGATTATTCAAATATGGGACATTTCCTCGGAAAACCTAAAATGCACACTTGATGGTCCTGGAGGGGGTATTGAGGTGAGTTTACAAGGCTGTATTAAATGGCATCTTTATTTTGCTTAATCTTTGTTAAATTGAGTTTGGGCAATGTGACTTCTCAGTGGGTCAGGTGGCATCCTAGAGGGCATCTTGTCTTGGCTGGTTCTGAGGATGCTAGTGTTTGGATGTGGAATGCTGACAAGGGTGCCTATCTTAATATGTTTTCAGGTCACGGTGCTAGCGTGACTTGCGGTGATTTCACTCCTGATGGTAATGACATAGCTCTTGACCTTGATTGTTTATCCTTATTTTATGTATTCACGTAGTCTTATTTCTATTTGTTTTCCAAAATGATATTAT
Organism: Morus notabilis; assembly: GCF_000414095.1. NCBI lineage: Eukaryota > Viridiplantae > Streptophyta > Magnoliopsida > Rosales > Moraceae > Morus > Morus notabilis. The sequence goes on from NW_010360512.1 coordinate 28,535, forward strand.
TACAAATCTCATTTATGTTATTTGTATTTATGTTTGTTGTGCTGGTCATTCACAGGCAAAACAATATGCACTGGTTCTGATGATGCAACTTTAAGGATATGGAATCCAAGAAGCGGTGAAAACATTCATGTCGTTGGAGGTATGTACTTAAATTTTCTTTTAAAATTTTTTTATTTCCTTTTCCTTCGTAGTTGAAGTAATTGAAGATTGAAATGTGTGCAATTTGTCTGAAATTGGCTTTAGTTCATTAGACTTTGGGTTCTTCTGCAAATTTAAGATGGCTAAGGTTGCCTTGTGATTGTAGATTTTATATTGTAAATCCAGGAATTTAGACGACCTATTTTAGTTTATATTTTTGGAGAATACTTGCATCTTTGAAGATACTGTTTATGACTGTTAGAAATTCAAAAGTTCTGCAAAAGCCTGACAAGGCCAAAATGAATGTCCTGAAGATTGATGATTCCAAATAAACCATTCCGTGGTTGTTACTTGTTTAGGATAGCAACTTCTAGTTATATCAGCTAAATTAACTTTTAAAATTTTTCTTCTCTCTTTGCCTTCTTTTATGCAGACCATTAGCATTACCCAATACTTGTTACTAATGGTAGTTAAGTGAACTTGTTAATTATTTTCCTGATGGCATTGGTCTAATCTTCTTTCATCTTTCTCCGTTTCAAGCATTTCATTATTTGTTGCTGGTTCCTGGTGCTATCAAGTGAACTAGGGAATTCTTTTTTGTGATATTTTTCGTGATTAATAAATTTTTCATACTTGGTTTTGGTCTTATTTGCCATCCTTGATCCTTATTCTTCTGCAGGTCATCCATATCATACCGAGGGATTGACATGCTTAGCAATAAGCTCAGATTCGACTCTTGCCCTTACTGGTTCAAAGGATAACTCTGTCCACATCGTAAACATTACAAGTGGAAAGGTATTTTCTTTTTCTTCCCCCCTCACCTCGCAATTCCACTGACAAACAGCCATTTTACTAAAGATCAAACAACATGATGTAGAACATTTTATTTTAGTTTCTACATTCTGAGCACTCTGCATGGCTATAGAATTACAGTCATTCAATGCTCGTCTACCTTTAAATGCCTTAGTGAATTTTAGAAGCCTGGATTTTTACATACTTAAGAAACTTAAATGTACCCGCACTTAAAAATATCCTACTATGTTTGCTCTAGCAAGAACAATCAAGTCTTTTTGTCTATTTGTTGCGTCTTTCTTGTTTATCTTAATTTTAAACCTTAGGTCATTGAAGTGGTCAAGATATGATCTCATGGGCCACACTCCTTTCTTATAGTGCAACAGTTTTTCCTTAGTTAATTTGCACAATTTATGTCTGCATATATGAAGACGCATTTGCATATAATTTGGTGTTTGTTGTTGCTATATCTTCAAAGTTGTTTCGGTTGGTTTTTTAGTAAGCTCTTCGTAGGCCTCTAAAACAGTCTTGCATGGATGTGGCAGGTTGTTAGTTCCCTGGATTCTCATGCAGATTCAATTGAATGCATTGGGCTTGCAACAGGGTACTGTCAAAATCATAAGATCTCTCTTTCTCTCTCTCTGGTTTCCCTTTTCTATTGATGATGAAAGATTATGAAAGAAGTTAGGGAGATTTAAATTTGTTAGTAATTACGGATTACGACTTACCAAGTGGAGCCTAGAATTCTGATGAGCTCTCTCCATGACATGCAGACACATTATGGTATCTTTTTGTACGTAGGATCAAGATAATAGGGATAGAATCTAGATTCGAGAGACGGAACCAAGAAGCATAATAGAACCACTAGATAGAGAAATATAACGAAAGAGAGATAACACAGGATTGAAGAAGAACAAGAATTCAAGAGGAAATTTGAAACTCAATATTCATTCATTAACAAAACTACTATGGTTGCAGGCGTAGCCTAGTAGTAATTTTATACCTAACTCCACCACAAGGTGTAGAGTTTGAATCTCCCCATCCAAGTTAAAAAAATAATAATAATAATTAATTATTATAAAATAATCCTAAATTGAAAATACAACCACTAAGGTATTTACAGAGAAATAAAAGTAACACTAAGATAGGCTTCACTAAATTTTAAATAAGCTAAAAGACAAATATTTCTGAAGTTCATATATACTAAAATTAACTAATTTCTAATCTACATCTTAGGCTGTCCAGACGTCCTATTCCAGATTTTATGTGCATCGGTTAATCTGAAGTGTTTCTTAGAGAATGCAAGACAGGTAGCTTTGAGCCAAATAAAAATAGTTTTGCAAATTTGGAGAAATAAAAAGCCATATACAAAAGCTGTTAATTTTGCTCCATCATCAAAATAAAGCTGCTTTTCCCGAGTAGTACACTTTTGACGTTATGTTTATCTCAGTTCCCCTTGGGCCGCTACGGGAAGTATGGATCAGAAGCTTATTATATGGGATCTGCAGCATTCCGTACCTCGTTCTACATGTGACCATGAGGTTTGTTGTTCATTTCATTTCTTGTGAAATTGAGTATTGTATTTGCATATTCTTTCTTGGCCTTGGGTTGAATTTTTGTGATTGGATCGGATTGTTTGGACATACAAATCTCCTTTACTGGTGTGACTAACAGAGTGAAGCTCTAAATTGTGGACAGGATGGCGTAACTAGCTTAGCATGGCTTGGTGAATCTAGGTTCCTAGCAACTGGTTGTATGGATGGGAAAGTACGACTATGGGATTCTCTCTCCGGTGAGTGTGTAAGAACCTTCAGTGGCCACTCAGCTGGTGTTCAAGGTATTTCTGTTTCCGCCAACAGAGATTACCTTGTTTCCGCATCTTATGACGGAACGGCCCGAGTTTTTGAGATTGCAGAATATAAATAAGCAATAGATTATTAGAAGCCTGCATGCTTTGTAAGCGATTCAAACCGTCCAAAAGTTGCTCGTTGTATGTTTTCCTTGAAGAATGTATTCGTTATGCTTTTCCGATGCTACATTGCATTGTAAATTAGTTCCTTCATTTTCATGGCTTTACATAGGTATCTTTTCTTTTCTTTGCTATTTTTCTTTAGTACAAGAATGCCACTGCCACATGGTAAATTGTCAATTTTCATAGAAACTAGATATTGATTTTGGATTGGCAATTTGATGTATCTTTTTTTTTTTTTTTTTTTTTTTTATTTTGCTTAGTTTCGTAGTGTTGTAGATTTTGAAAAAATTGCTTTTAGCTATACTAAAGAAAGAAACAACTATTACAAAAAGCAGCTGTTATAGTAGCTGTGCTGGTTCTAAAATCAGTGTAATAGCGTTTGGTAAATTATGAGGTTGAATTGTTGTGGATAGTTAAAAATTATGATTATATTATATTATACTATAATATAATATATATAATTACAATATAATATTTAAAATAATAATTGAAA
>NW_010360512.1:32213-51537 GCF_000414095.1 Morus notabilis
TTATATTATAATTATAATATCATATTATTAAAATAATTATAATATTATTATAATATCATATTATATGATAAAATAATAATATTAGAATTATTAATATAATTATGATATTATTTGTTACAATATTACTATTATATTATATTATATTATATTACGAGTTTGAATTTTAGATCGGGAAGATTGTAAATTTTAAATTTCATTAGGGATATTATGGATAGTATGAAAGTTTAATTAATTGTATTATGTTGATTCCTGCACAATTTAAAAGTTAAAGTTGTCTTGAAGTTGCTTCTGATTTTGGCTGTAAATTCTTAAAAAAAAATTCAAAAAACGCTATTAAGGAGATTTACTAACACTAAAATCAGCTTAGCAGAAGCAGATTTTAGAAAAAGTAATACCAAACTAAGCCCTAATCTCTTATATAGTCATTTTCCAATTGTTCATTGAATTTAATGATAATTGTGATGCAACTTTCTACTTAGAGCATCATGAGTCTAGAAATGTCTGCTATTTCATTTATTTATAAAACTATCTTCTACCATACATACAAAGACATTTATATCCCTAAATAATGAAAACTGGACGAAAATAATGAAAACGCTGGTTCATTTTGTTCGAAAAACAAGACTTCAACAAAAGAAAAATTAAACGATAAAACATATATGTGAAGGGAATTTCATTATAAGTTTTGTGGAGCAAATCGTAGAGAAATGATTTAGTATTATGCGAAATGGTCTGTACTAAAAAAAAAAAAAAAAAAGAAGAAACGTTTAACTATGATAAAATTTGTAAGGGGCACCTTTTTAAAAAAATATATTTTAGGGTACTGCAAGAAAAGAAAATAAGTAGGAGAACATTTGAAAAACAATTAAACAGGGAGAATTACAGAAATTCTTTTTAGCGAAATACATTGGAAACTGTAAGATATGAGGAAAAAAGAAAGGAAAAGAAAAAAAAAAATAGATGCATCATAATGCATATTTCAGAATGACGTTTCATAATGCATCAAATGTACTAAAATACATTTCTGGGTTTTTTTTTTTTTTTTGATAAACCATTTCTGGGTTCATTCAGTGCTTATCTGGGGTTGCCAACGATCATACAAGACGTGGAAATCTATTCTAAACGTTCGTTTCCAGGATAAAATCATCTAGCTAGTCACCATTTTATTCAAGAGAAATGAGGTTCTGAATAGTGGTTGCACCTTGTTATGTTCCGATCTAAAACATCAAAAGCTATAATCAAGAATTCCTATGTAAACTTCAATCAATTCTTGGCCACTTAATCTATGGAGGCATAATCCAGCTTGCAAGTCAACGTATTGAGCAATATTTATACTTATTGGTTACCATATGAAGGAAAAGAATGAGATATTTGAGCTGTCTATAATGTAAAGATGACGAGAGCAGGAAGAAAAATCAAAGAGATAAGCACAACTGATACAAAAATACCATGAATATAATTTTGAGTTGAAAATACATCACTAGTATTACCAACCAAATTTTGTTACAGAGAAACAGTTCTTCTGTAAAGTACTTCATCCTCGTTCTCTTCTTCCTCATCCGACACAATTTCCCTACCCGGTAGCTCTAACTTCCCGCCCATACAAAAAAAGGGTCCCAACCTCTCTGTTTCGATATAATGCCCTTGTAACCTCTCTTCAAATCTCTGGTCACTGCAGTTGAGAAACCAATTCAGTGAAGACCTAATGCCCTTGCTCTGTAACCTGTGATACCTCGGTTTAATCCTCGACTCCAAGCTGTAAGTTAAGTACTCGGGGAATTCCACAAGCTCTTTGATTGACCTCCCCATCTCACTCTTGTAAAAGTAAAAGCTGTTTTTCATGCGGTCGGGTCGCACTGCAACCAACTGCGGACATTTCACAACCATCTTGGCCACATCCTCCGACGGTATCCCCCTTCCAAGAAGAAACTCAACCGGTTTTAATACCACATTTTGATGGAGGCTAACAATCTGTGGCATCTTCTCTATCACCCTCGCAAACCCTTCGGGATCAATCTTGAGCTTCAAGTTAAAGAAATACTGCTGGGACGACAACTTGGCTTTCAAAGGCAGCCCGATGATTTGCGGGTACTGCGCAATAACCAAACCAAGTACTTCTCTCCTAATCCCAAAACTCAACAAACAATCCACATTGGGTTTAACAGTCTCTTCAAGATCATAACCGAGTATATAAGCCCGCTTCTCCAATATCCTAGCCAAAATCTTCTTAGGCAAACCCAACGAAACCAAGTAATCGACAAGCGGTTTAATCATCGTCCCAACTCTCATCCCCAAAAAATAAGGGTATTGAGTGACCATTGGACCAATATCTCTAGGACTAACACCAATACTAACAAGATAAGCAACAGAAGTACTCATAGTCCCTTCGAGCTTAAACCCGAGAAGCTCAGGATACTTCTGCAAGACGTATCCGATATCATCCTTCTCGACATCAAGACCGCGAAGAAACTTAACAACGGGCGCAAGCTCAACGACAACACTAGCGTGCAAAACCTGAGGATAGCTCTTAACAAACTCACCAAGTTTGGATCTTGGCAACCCAATCTTCTCCAAATAGCCCAAAACAGGAATTATATTTTTCCTCACACTACAACCTAACATTAAAGGGTATTCATTAATGTCGTCAATAGACAATCCTAACCTCTGAAGAAACTCAACTCGCTCTCTCGTGACCTCAACTGTGGAGGGCAATTCCAAGCTTTCCAATTCATCAGTAACTATTCCTAAACTCTTAAGATAATCGCAAATTATGACTTTTGAAACTAGTTTCTCCTTTCGGCCCTGGACAACGCCCCAGGTGACCGAGGGCATTTCGTACTCGGGAAACTGGGTTGAGAAGGGACGAATCTGCAAAACCCTTGAAGGGTTTTGGAGATGGGGAAGTTTGGGACGTGGATTTTGGTTGGATTCGATTGGGGTGAGTTTGAGAGGGAATAATGACGATAATATTTGGGTTTTGGTAATGGGTTTTGTTGTTCTTCTGAGAAGTGAGTTCATAATTCACAAACGACAGCAAAATGAAGAGGAAAAAGTGGTATTGGATTGATTTACCTGAATTGGGAATTTGAGAGGAAGAGATTTCTGTTGGTTGGAGACGACAACCAAAGTTGCGGAAGCACAGCAGAGTTTAGAGGAAAAGACGATCGGTATGGTGGCCGAAATACAGTAAACGGGTTTGCCTGAATACCAACGACAAAGACTCGGAGAGATATGTTCTGATGGGCTTGGGCTTCGAATGGGCTTTTCCTGGGAATCTAGGGGACCGGGAGGCAAATAGCCTATTTTGTGGAAAAAAAAAAAAAGAGAGAAATCTCGATAAATACTTTTTTTTTTTTTTTTTTTTTACCTGAAGAGAAATACGGTTAAAAGTGGATGTTCTTCATTTTTATTCTTAATTATTAGTTAATATTTTTTTAGTTAAATAACTATATTAATAAAAGGGTGTTAATTAAGAGTAAAAGATAAAAATTTAGACTCATACATTTTAAAAAATAAGTTTAATAATTTTTTAAAAAAATTAGAGAAATATAAATAGCATTTTTATAGTAAGTTATTGAAGTAAATAACCGTAAATAAAAATTACAAGCAAATAAAAAATGTACATGATAAATTATTCTTTTATTAGTCGTAATACAAAATTTACTTGATAAATTATTTATTTATTTTAAATATTTTAAAATATGTTATTTATTAAAGTAAAAATATCATTTATTTTCACTAAAAAAAATTATATTTATTATCATTTATGATTAAAAGAATAAGTAAAAATTATGTTACACGGAAAATTTATGACTGTGAGCTTGAAATATCAAATTTTTTAAAAAATATTTTTAAAATAACAAAATTATGTGGTAATTATTAGAATTATATACATATATTGTATTATAAAATTTCTAATAATTATTTTATTGATTTCAATTTTCATTATTTATAAATTTTTTTGGTTATTTCAACATGACTAATAAAACTTTGCTATATGTCTAACTTTCCTGAATAAATAAAAGAAAATTATAATAAATAACATATTTTTAAAATTAAATTAAGTAAATAACATATTTTAAAACTATTTAAAGTAAATATTAGTTTACACAGTAAATGAATCATTTACACGACAAATGATTCATTTACGACCGGTAAAAAATAAATTATGTGGTAAAAAAACTTTATTTACATAGTAAAAATTCTTTTTATCAATCGTAAAAACAATGTTTACTAGCAGTAAATGAACCAATTAGGCGGTAAATAATTCATTTACCACGTAAATTACTAGTTATTTCAAATAATTTTAAAATATGCTATTTACTTAATTTAGTTCTAAAATTCTACTATTATAAACAAAAAAGTGTTTGATATAATAACAATTTCTATAATAGGAGGAGATCCCTCCGACCAAATAAGCTTATCATCTATATTGAGAGCATAAGTAGTCAAAATTTGGACATGTTTATTAGCTTTTCTAAACACATGGTATAACTTAACTCATGAAAAGAGATAATAAGCTAGATGCATATGACAATAACTCTAAAAATTCATCCTAAAAAGAACAAAAATTCTTCACAGCTTGGATGAATATTGCTAATATATTAGACTCCACAAATTGGAGATTCAGAATAAGAGTCCAATTATTCTTGAAGATGATGCAACCATCACAAAATATGAGTTTTGATTGAGTATAAGAGTAAAATAATATTCTTGAAAGAAATTGAAAATTGAAAAAGGAAAATTGAAAAATGAAAATTTTGAAACTTATAGTTTGTTTGGTTGGAGGGATTGATGGGTAGATAGACAGGAGTGGAGGGAATGACTAAGGGCTTATTCTTTTGGAGTTTAACTTGAGTGTAATTCTTGAGTTGAATTTGAGTTATAACTTGAGTTGAACTTGTAACTTGAGTTTGTGTTTGGTTGTGTACATTTGAGTTGTGGTTTGAGATAAGAATCTTTTTGAGTTTGTGTTTGAGTGAGTCAAAACTTAAATTTGTATTTAGATAGTATTTTAATAAAAACTCAATACTGATGAAAAATTTTAATAGGGTATATGGGTTGGATTTTATTCGTCTTTTCGTTGTCAACGCATAGAAAAAAAATCATCTCAATCAGAATTAAAACGAAAAAGCTATAGCATTTTTAAGAATAGAAAAAATACTGTTCATTAATTTGAGTTCGAGTTTCTGAACTCGAGTTGAAGGGGAAACTTGAACTCGAGTTTTAATCATAAACTCGAGTTTAAACTTAAAAGAACATGAACTCGAATAAAGTTGTAACTCAAGTTACATTTTTTGAGTTTTTCACTTAAACAAACAAGCTCTAAATCACCTGTTTAGTGGAATGGAGATAGGAAGGGAGAGGGATGTGAGGGGATGAGCTTCCACCATTTTACATCCCTCCCTTGGTGGATGGATCAGAGCTGAAACAGTTGGAGAGAGAATTTTTTTGGGATGAAAAATACTATTTTACTCATCAATTTGGTTGAAATAATTCATAAGTAATCAATATAGTAATATAGTAATTTTGTGAATAAAAATCTATCCATCCTTCTAATTGTCTTTCTATACAAAGGAATTAGGACTTTTTTTTCCCTTCTTCCTACCTTTTACCAAACAAGACAAAAAAAAAAAGTTACTATCTTCTTCATCCTTTACATTCTCCTACTCTCTCCATCCTACTTACTCTCTCTCATTCCTGCCAAACGGAGCCTAATTTTGTAATTGTTCAATAAAAAAAAGTTTTTCTTTGCTTGAAAATTTGTAAGACAAAAGGTTATTGTAACAAGTAGACTTTAAGAGAACTCTTTATTTTAATATCTTATCGATAAGATATAGTATTTTAATAGGCTGTTTGTTTAATAATTTGATATAATAAATATTAGATTTTACATTTGTTTAATTTGATATAATTATGATATGATTTGAGTAACTGGCTTCAGAACAGAACGAGTGATTTATACATTAGAAGCTCTAGGAATCCATCTATAGTCTCAACACCACCAGAATTAAACTTAGACAAAATTGACAAAAATGTAGCATCAATACTATTCATCGTCCGGGACTGAACTGCACTAATGCCCAACCCGGATGCTATATAGCCAGTCGCCAATAAGAATTAATAGTTTATATATACATATAAATATATATATATATAAGAATTAATAATTTGGTGTCTAAACTCTTTTTTTTTCTTGGCAATTAGTCTCTTAAGTCCTTTTTTTATTGTTAGATCTGCATTAAAAATTATCTGTTATGTATATTTTTTCAATCTAATTTGATTTTGACTAAATTTAACGATCAGAAAACTGATTTTACCGGTAGGGCGACCTACCGAAGAAACTCTCACTATTATGGGTAGAGCATTGCAGTTGTATTCTTACAAGTATTCTCTTGTAGGCTAATTAAGAGAGGAAGCACTCAGTCCATGCAGAGATGTCCCATCATTTTCTCAATACAAGTGTAGTGGGCACACAACGGGAAAACATGCTTGTGAGGGAACAACAAAATCGAAGTGATATAAATATTATATATATATATATATATATATAGAAATGTGAATCTATCCATAAAGACTTGTAAGAAATCGAATTGCAACGAGTTCATTTAATTCCAAGTTCTGAATTTCACGTTTATGGCAGAGCCCTTCTTCAATTACCCTTCGACAACTTCATACCTATTCTATGATGATATAACCCTATTTATATTACTATCGTAAATAAAACTGCCTCTGCACGTGAACTTCCTCTCATTATTATCCCCATATCCAGTCACTATTTATCTCAGCTCTGATCTACATACAACGTTGACGAATACTAATATGTACATACATACGTTATACATACAAACATATTATATATATATATATATATATATTATAAACGCAACACCGACATATATGTATAATATGTACGTATATTCACGCATTATATATACATACAGGTAATATTATTAAGATAAATAACTGAAAACCCTCAAATATTCTTTTTTTTTAATTATTATCATTGGTACTCCTAAATTTTGGAGTCTTTTTCAGTTTAAACCCTAAACTTTGAAAACTCTTACTTTACTTCTAATTAATATTTATGTTTTCCAATATTAGTCTCATTTAAACCCTCGTGTAAGAATTTCTGTTAAATAATGGGTTAAAGGTGGCCCCATGTGGTTTTTAACATTTTACTTTTAACATATGCACAAATAGAAAGAACATGTGATTGTATTACTCTCTTCTTTCTATTTGTTTTTAACAAAAAAAAAAATTCTAGAAAATAGATTAAATGGGAATAATTTAAAATTTAGAGGATAAAATTAGAGTTTTTAAGATTTGAGAAGCAAATTGGAAAGACATCAGTAATAATAATATTTTTTTTTATGTCCATCATACAACTGTTTACATTTTCCATGTGCAAGTCTAATTAACTATTCTAGCCAAAAAAAAAAAAAAAGTCTAATTAACAATTAAGCCAGCTCAAGAACAGTACTATATATTGCCAATACTGAAACTTTCTTGTAAATTGTCATATTCTTCTCAAGGTATCATGTATAACTATTTATGTCCTATAAATCAAGCTGTGGCAGTCGGCCCCACTATAACTTAACAAAAAAAAAAGAAAGAAAAAAAAAACCTTTAACAATTTATGACTTGCTCATTTTGTCTCCACTTAAATTCAGTTTTCTCATATATATATATATATATATATATCCCCACTGAAGTAGTTTACACTTGATATATACAAATATAGATATATAGGTTTGGTAATTGAAGAATACTAAAGTTATACAACTTTTAATAGTTTTCAAAAGAAATTATCCAGCGTATACCCCACTAAAGTAGAAGGTTGTCTTCGGCACTGATATTCAGGCGTCACTTCATTATGCATATATATATATATACATATATATATATATATATAGTGAGAGAGAGAGAGGGGGGGGAGAGACAAATCTGTGTTCTTAAAGTTGTCTTGTGTTCAATTAAAGATGCAAGACATAAATGTATAGATAAGGTTTTGTTTATAAATATATATACATATATATATATATATCACGACTTACCAAAACATTTGAAAATCTTGAAAACATGGCCGTGGATCATGTGAATGCAACAGGGTGTACCTTCTTTCCACATTTAAAACTCTCCCTTTTTTAGCTGCATATATTGCTACCCATCAACACCCTATAGATTTCCCTCCTCACCACGTTTTCTATTCTTATACCAATACATTATAACGTACGATACTTGTTTTTTCCTCTTGCCCTTTGACCTGTGTCGTTTTTGATCTCTGATATATGAAATCTCTGCTAGCTCATCCTCAAGTTTCTCAATATATATATAACTTTGTTTAATTAGTTCCTCCACAGAAGGGAAAGATAAACTTTCAAAGTGAAAGTAATCAGAATGATGAAGAGCTTCTCTAGTATTGTGATTCTTTCTATGGCAATGTTTATGATGGCTAATAGCAGCCTTGGGTTGAGGCCTCATCAATGTAAGTGTATATAAATATGTATGTAAACATGCATATATAATCACTATCATATAGTTGGCTTTTAGCTAGGGTTTTGGTTTTTTTTTTTTTTTTTTTTTTTTTTTTTTTTTTTTCTTTTTTATTTTTTTTTTTTTTTTTTTTTTTTTTCTTAACTCTCTCTTTTCTTCAACACTAGCACTATTTTTAGTAGTCTCAACTTAGCAGCAACTAAACTCATCATTTTTCCGACCAGCCGATAGTTCAAAATCGAGCTCCATATATTTTCTTCGAAATATTTTACTTTAGTAAACACAAAATCTAATTATTAGCAGCTGGAGATCATAAACTATCAACCGTCATTTGTCACTAGAGTAAGTATAGGTATTGAGATAATCTTAATTTTGATATTTTTTTTTTATTTTTTCGGTTTTGATTTTTCAGTTAGCTTGCAAGAGGAAGGAGGTGGTGTTGGTGATAGAGACAAGTCTCCTACTAATTACCCGCATTACAAGGTTAAATATTTGCTCAAATACTCCCCTAGTTTTTTAAGTTATTTTTTTCAAAACCACATTAATTAAAAGTTTAACATGGGATATTAATTATCCAACACTAACGTAGCAGGAAAGAGCAAAGAGCCATGGATTGGGAATGGAAATGTACCCAACAGGATCAAGCTTGCCAGACTGCGCACATGCATGTGGGCCATGCTTCCCATGTAAGAGGGTGATGATCAGCTTCAAGTGTTCTGTGGAGTCTTGCCCTATTGTCTATAGGTGCATGTGTAGAGGAAAATACTACCATGTACCCTCCAATTGATGATTTAGTACTATAGCTAGTACTAGCATTATAAGTAACTATCTTTTTAGAGACTATGGCTCTCTATTAATTATTTCATTTGCTATGTTAGGTAAGTTTTTTAGTGCAAGATGTTCGCGGTGGGAGGGTAAAGTTTGTAAATGTTCCGATGGAATCGATCCGATGATCAGATTTTGTTAGTTGGTAGGGTTTAGATTTTGTTTGTTAAGCAAATTTGAAGCCACGATTATCTTTCGATTGTTTAGGTGGTGTTTGTTTCATATGTACTTTGAACCGCAGTTCAAACCTCTTTATTACAGTGTTTTCTCGTGCAAAAATTTTAAACTTCGGTTCAAACATCCTGTTCATGAAATTTACGAAAACGATTTGAGATTCTCACAATTCCCAAAAAAAAAAAAAAAAAAAAAAAAAAAGGTGTTCATGAAATTTACGAAAACGATTTGAGATTCTCACAATTCCCAAAAAAAAAAAAAAAAAAAAAAAAAAAAGTGTTGCGCGAGGTCTAAGAAATAGTGGAGCCTTGAGTCAGCAAGTTTGTTTATCAACTCTTTCAGTGGTGGCGTGGCTAAAATAATCATACATTATTTTGATAAACCAACCGTGGAAATAAAAAAAGTTTGTTCTCTCTGTCTCAGTAACATTTTAGTTTTATTTTACATCAATGAGATAAATAATTCAAAGCCTGTTTATTTTGGAGAGTTTAATGATATGTTTGACATGATTTTTGCAAGAAGATTACTAAATACAATAATTAGGAGAGTACAACCAAAAAAATCAGTGAAGGTGGAATTTGATATGTGCTCCTTCGATTTAATGCCAAGAGAATTCCTAAAAAATCAGAAATACTACTTAAGAGAGAGTAAAAAATATTATTTATGTCATTCCTCTAAAAAATAAGAGAAAATTGTTAAACTTATTTTTAGAGTGTACGAGTTTAGATTTTCATCTCTAAAAAGTATTTGTAGTACTTTCTTTTAAAAAAATAAATAATTGTAATTTAATTAGGAAGCAGTGTCTAAAATGGAATGAACTTGCCGGTAAATCTCCTATTTATTTTGGGCTTTGTGAAGAAGTTAAAAACTTGGCACGTCGGACCTTTCGTACACGGCCCCATTGATATGTTAGGTTGCCTGATGCAGATTAACGTGATAACTCAACCACGAAAGCTTGAAATGGGCCAATATACTTGGGCCCCATTCATATGTTAGGTAGTCAGTACTGTAGTTGTGACAAGTCGATCTTCTCACTCACTATAGACTGTTTATGTTGGGCCTCTATTCTACATGATCCCCCCCTGCTGCTCATATAATTGGAACATCACAAGAATGCCCCAACCTTTAAAATGGCCTTTTATTTTTACGAAAATAGTAAAAAATAGGTCAATATAAAAAATTTAAAAAAATATATAGCCTAATTTTTAGTTATAAAAATTAATAGGTCATAACTTGTCAAGTTATGGTTCATAATCAGATAAGTTATGGACAAACTTATCAAGTTATGGTTCATAGCCAGACAAGTTATGGACAAAAACCGTGAATTATGGACAATAACTTGTCAAGTTATGGTTCATAACCAGATAAGTTATGGACAAAAACAGTAATTTGACCTATTTATTAACTTATGTAAACTATTGGCCTATTAATTTTAATTCATCACAAGTCTTGACCTATTTTCCTATTTCTCCCTTATTTTTATTCTTTAACGGTTAATATTAACCTATATATTTTTATTTTTTAGATTAGAATTAGTTAAGGGTATAATTTTATAAATATGCTTCTTTTTATAAATCAAGTACTTAACAACGTAGAACTATAATTTTCTCATTTAATTATATATTCCTTGAATAAATTCATGACAAGAGAAAAAAAAAAAAAAGATAGTAGAAAATGTCATGTATATCATACAATTATATTTAAAATACCAAATACACTCTTAAGATACTGTTAATAACAACCGTGGTACCAACCAGTAATCATCGGCATCCACCAAAAACTATCATTATCGGTACTGGCCAACTCTCTCTGTGTGAGTAATGGTTGTCGACCAAACTCAATCTTTGAATGTCTATGTCGAATTTTACCTGCCTAAAATCTTCAAAATCTGACATTAGAAACTACTGAGTTAATGAAGGATTACATAAAATAAAGTAATAAAAAATAAATAAATAACCAAAAATAGATGAGGACTAAACTCGTCATCACAACAAAATAAAATCAAAATGGATACATATCGTTTCCATTCGAGAACAAAATAGATGAGAAAAAAGGAAAAAATATCCAACTGGAATGAGAAATCTTTTTAAAAACTTCACTTTCTGGTTAAGTAATGTTAGGGATTAATTTCATTGGCGCCACCTAAATTTTAGAGTCATTCTCACTTTATCTTCTAAACTTTACAAATTCTCACTTTACCCATTAAATTTTAAACTCGTCCCATTTAAGCCCTTTTATAATAATTTTTGTCAAAATCAGACGGAAAAAAATGGGATAAGTGTGGTCATATAATTTTTATCTGTTTGTTTTAAACAGAAATTAAAATATAAAGACCTCGTGACTGCATTACTCTTTTTTTGTCTATTTGATTTTAACAAAAAATTATAATGAAAGGGTTAAGTGAGAATAATTCAAAATTCATGGGGCAAAATGAGTGTTTTTAAAGTTTAAGAGACTGAGAACGTTCTTAAAATTCAGGGGCACCAGTGATAAAAATCTTAATGTTAGATATCAAAAGGTTTCACATCAAATAATTATAATATGATTAGTTTGTTTACAAGCCATTGAATCCCCCTCCCCGTATAAACCAGTTTTGTAATGGTGAGTTCTGCCTAATAAGTTTGTTATGATTAGCATCATAGCTATAAAGCCACTGAAGAGGAAAGGGCTACTGCGTATTGATAATGTCAACCGTCATTGATTTAAGCTCAAGCATGGTTGGTTATTACAAATCACCGTGTTGATTATGGGATCAGATGCAAACGGATAGAGCGTCTTAGTGAGTGTTATTATAAATTTAAACGTAAAGATAGGACGGTTTGGACATGATTGTGGAGCTCAGTAGAATGTTAAATACTAAAAAAATTTATACACAGTAATTATAAGGTGAGGGCATTATCCGGTAGGCTAATATACTGGTAGGTTAAGTTTTTTATCTGTTAAATATGTATAAAATCACGTAAAAGTAAAAAATTACGTAGATTCAACGGTTAAAAAAAAAAAACCTGACTTACTAGTATGTTAAACGTATCAGAAAATATCCCTATAAGGTAATTGATATATAAATCACGAGTCCCCTCCCGCGGTTTGTCTCTGATGGGTTGTTTCAGTTTTAGATTTACTTTTGCTTTTTTTTTTTTTTAAAAGGGAGGAAAATTTAAAAGATGTGATGCGTTTAGTTCGCTGATTCGAGTTTTTTATTCGAGTTGAAATGTGATTTTATGTGAGAGTTTTTTTATTGAAATAAAAAAATTAAATGTGATTATTTATGAGAGCTTTTTACTCTCATAAAACTCGAATCGGTGATATAAACGGGACCGTAATTATTGGTAGTCTTTAATTTTACTTTGATAAGTGGCACACGTGAAAGCACGTGATTATTCCATTCAAGTTTTTTAACACCAAGTTAATTGAACCACCAATGCAATGAATTTTAAAATGTAGAAAGTTGATTATAAAAATTTTTTACTTAGGAATTAATCTGCCCAACGTGTAAATTTGAGGGAGTCACATGTAAAAAAAAAAGCCTAATTTATGGGAGAGGAAAACCTTCAAAGTGCCGGAGTTCAGTTTCTGCGAATTTTTTGTTTTATTTTTCTTTTGATTTTTGCGGATGTCGGTGCATATTCCGTAGGTTAATACATGTTTGTATGTGCATATATAGATGCATACAAATTATACACGTCAAAGCATGTTCCAAATGGAGAGAACTCCAAAGTTCTTGTGATAATCTTTAGGCCCGTTTATTTTACTAATTGAAATTTTTAATTTGAGTTGAGATGTGATTTTATGTGAAAATTTTTTATTATAATAAAAAAATTAAATGTAATTATTTTTAAAAAAATTTTACTGTAATAAAATATAAAATTTAAACTTAAATCGGTAAAATGAACGGTATATTTTTTTTCTTTTTCCTTTATTTCCTTGTGTTTTGAGATGTTCTGAACTTGAAGCGTTAGATATTTAGAGCCGCCTAAAAAGTAAAAAACTCCAACATCGGCAGCATAAAAAACAAGCACTTTTAATTACCCCGAAAAGCACGAAACACATCGACATCGTTACAAAATAGAAATGGCGAAAGATACAAGGCGTTACAAAAACACATAAATGAATTAATATTTGGCTTACGCATTAAATATGACTAACAATTTTTGAATCAAGGTGGACCCCAGAAAATTTATTCTACAACTAATCAGTGAAAAGGTAAACATAATTCTTTCCCTCAAGAGAAAATTAAAACAAAGACGGTTTCAAAATTTTGAATTTTTAGGGATTATGGATCCTGAAAAAAAAAAAAAAAAAAAAAAAAAAAAAAAAACAACAACAACAACTATCGAAAAAGTTTAAAGTTTATTCTTTTACGTGACTTGAGTTATGTATGAAAAAAAATATTATAATAAAAAAATTAAATTTAAATTTTTATAAGAGAAAATATTATAATAATATGACTTGAGTTATGAAATTAAACATACTCTCAGGACCTGTTTAGTTCACTAATTTTAATTTTTAATTCGAGTTGAGATGTAACTTTATTTAAGAGTTTTTTATTGAAGTAAAAAAGTTAGATTTTCTGTAAAAAGCTCTCATAAATTAAACATATTCTCATGACCCGTTTAATTTGCTACAGTAAAACTCAAATTCTAAACTTGAATTATAAAAATAAACAGAGCCTTAATTTTTAACCGTTAGATTTATATTAAAAAAAATTTATTCATATTTTTTAAATTTGATGTGATTTTAATTAAATTCTATCGGATAACATTTCAGTATGTGGAGGAGTTTGCTGGGTCAAACTGCTAAAAGAAGTTTAAAATTGATGTCTTTCCTCTTTTTTTTTTTTCATTTCACACTAATTATTACAGAGCCATCACTAAATGCTATGAAAATGACGAGCGATGAATTTTGGGCATTGGTTTTGCAAGTTGATAGCCTGTGGAATTATATATCCTAGTACGAGTACAAAATTAATTAAATAAAATTGATAAACAAGTAGGCTATGCTATAAGCTTTATGTATTGGAAGATTGACATTTAATTTAAAATAATTACCCACTTTGAGAGTTGAAAGATAAAGTTGTGGATATGTAATAAAACCCACTAATTTTCCACTTTTCTTATTATTTTCCTTGCGTATAAAGCGATCTTGTTGTTTTCTATCAATGGGGGCCACAACATTTGGAGGAGTAAATAATTTCCAACAAAGCCGGCATAGTTTTATCCTCGAACTTGAAGCTTGTTTTATTTTCAAACTTGCGGCTTTACTTTTGATTTCTTAAATCAAGTTCTCATCCGGTTTTCTCAATTTATAAGAGGGGACCAAGATAAAAAATTTAAATTAAAAAAAGTCAAATGAAAACTAAAGTTACAATTCAACAATCCATATTACCAAGGTCACGTCTCAAAATCCCGGAAGAGATCTTGTCGGTTAGATCTATTGTGGATCCGTTTAGTCGCTGATTCAAATTTTTAATTCGATTTGATATGTGATTTTATGTGAGTATTTTTAACTGTAGTAAAAAAATTAAATGTGATTATTTCTGAGAGCTTTTTACTTTAGCAAAACTCGAATCAACGAAATAAACGGGGCATGTATCTTTACTATTAAGTTTGTTTTCGGTTGATAACACTTTATTATTGTTAGCAGCAGGACTAGAAAAATGAAATTATCAGTAGTTTTATTTTTTTAGCCGTCAGATTTATATTAAAAATTGTTTGTTCTGTATATTTTTTCAATCTCATTTGATTTTGATCAAATTCAACGGTCAGAGAACTGATCCTACTGGTAGTACAACCTACTAAAAACTGTCCCTAGGTGATCATAAATACTTTAGGGATATTTACATTTTTATACTATGTAGTTTAGGTTTATTCAAAATGTATACATTCGATTTTTAATCTCATCAAAAATATACCTTCAAATTAGATTTAATATATGAATCTATACTTTATTTCGGTCAATAATTGATTTTAACCTTTAAAATGACCAAACTATCAAAAAAAAAAAATAGAGAGAGAAAAGAAACTAAAACATTCCAATATTACAAACAATACAAATTTAAAACACACAAAAAAATCCATTTTAATGGTATTTTGTATATTTTTGAGGTCAAAATTATAAGTTTAAGGTTTTTATATTTTGTTTTTGTTTTTCTATTTTTTATTCAAGTGTATTTCAGGTATTTATAAGGTTAAAATTAAGGGTTGGCCGTGAAAATGTATAAATTTGACTATTAAATCTAATTTAAAAGTATACATTTGAGATCAAAAACTGAAAGTATAGTTTTTGAATAAATCTAAAACACAAGATATAAAAAAGGTATATATCCCAATACTTTATTACTGTAGGTGACCATATAGTTTACTGTTCATAAGCTTTAGAGTCATACACGAATATGCATGTGTGTGTGATGAGAATGAGGAAAATAACACAATTGAGAAAGGGAATAAAAATCAATAGCATATTTTATATCTAAAATTATTGCTCTAAAGCCTTTTCTCTTCCACAAAACTATCTCGCACCGTCATCCTCAATACTTGATCCAGGAGCTCCGCCGCCAATCGTGATCTCTGCCAACGGCGACACCGTCATCTTCTTCATCTGTGTCTCTCTCCGAACATGATTTTAACTTTTCATGTCGATGGGGCAGGCTTTCAAAATTGGGAATCTAGGTACTAGGGTTTATTTTACACAACAAAACCCAAAACATAGAACAAAGGCACATTCATAACAAGAACAATACAACAAGGGTACGTAACATACCTTTCTAAAACAACAAAGCTTAGTGCTAGAACTCCTGATTTTGATCACTGAATTTTATTCCCGTTATGTAAGTTAAGGCTATTGTTTTTGTTCTTAATTTTGAGGGTTTTAGGATTTCGTAAATAAAAATCTAAAAGATCAGTTGAACCAATGTTGCTTCTTATTATATTTTTTTTTAAAGATTAAAGATCAGTTTTAAAGAATGCGCAAATACTTTTTAAGAAAAAAAAAACACTTTAATTTGTGGTTGTAAAATTTTTAGTTGCCACATTTGAAAGTTGGAATTCAAAATTTTCTGCCTCTCAAAGGGAGACTTTTAGAAGACGTTTGGTTGATGGATTCAGAATCATTCTCGATTTACGTGTGTTTTTAGTGAGAGAAAATACTGTAGCGAGCCACGAATCATGATTCGAATCATGTCACGAATCCTTAAACCAAACGCACTCTTATACTTAACTCCCACTTTTAGGACTGGAATTTAAATAAATAATTAAATTAACTGAAGAAGAACCAAAAACAAAATTAATAGCAGATGGATGCCCCACCTTAGCTTAATTTCGATTTTATGCCAACTCAATCGAAGACACCCGTTTTATTTATACGAAGACAAGTTATTGGGAAAACACAATGTCATACATTATTAATTTATTTATTTTTAACCAAAAAGAGAAACAAAACAAAGAAGAGAAAAGTCTCACATTATTAAGGATGGGATAAATAAATAAATGAGTAATTGCATAATACCACCAAGGGGAATTAATGCCGCCAAATTCCAATGTTGCTTGATTTCAACTTTTAAGAATGAGTAATTGCATAATTTCCTCCTTATTTTGTATATATTGCATCTATGCACCCTCATCTTTTTGTCATTTGCAAGGGACTCAAACTCTATTTTTCCATTGAGGACTCTAAATGAGGTTTTATTTATTTTTTTTTGCTTCCTTTTCTTTTCCATTCCTTTCTTTGTTTTTCTTTTTCCCTTCCTCTCTTCTCTTCTATTTTTATCTTTTCTTTCCCTCTTTCTTTTTTCAACATGTTGCCCTCGTAAATATTTTTTTCTCTCTAATATCAATGTTGAAATAATTTATTCTCACGTGTGTATATCCATGTTTACACTTATATATACGGAACGAATTTTTCTCACATGAATAACTTTTTGTCCATGGTCCTTTCTTGTTTACTTTTTTTTCTCTTTATTTTTATCCCCTCTTTTTTCATTGTTACTTTTTTTTTACTATGCATTCCTTTCTCCTCTTCTCATACGTGACTTCTATAAATATGTTTTTCTCCAATTACCCCATTAAAATAATTTTTCTTTTTTCATATATGTCTTTAGGTAAACTTTTTTTGAAACGACCCTCTCAACTATATTTTTTTTATGTCAATAAATAATTTTTAACATATATATAAAAAAAAAATAACCCATTTTTCAATGGATCTCTTCAAATGGTTAAACATTTCACCCTTTCTTTTCTTGTTTTTTGCGTTTTACTTTAGTTTTTAGTCTTTCTTTCTTTTTTATTTACATTTTTTTGGTCCATCATTTTTCCTCTGAATTTTTTTCTGAATTTTTTTACTTCTTTTAAAAAAAAAACTATTTATACAAAATCATTAATGGTCTATTGAATGTTTTTAAGTTTTTTTTTTTTTTTTATTTTTTTTTTTTATAGAATTTTGTACGCAAACTTACGCGGTTTAAACTAATGGATAATAAAAATGCTAAATTAATGGTTTATAGAATGTTATTAAGTTTGTTTTATAGAATCTCGCATGCATACTTACGCGGTTTAAACTAGTTGATGATAAAAATGCTAAATTAATGGATAAAATGAAAAAGAAAAAATAACATTTTAGTGGAATATACTCAACAAAAGGGGGAAAAAAAAGCTTAAGCATGCATTGCATATTTATAACTTACATATTAATCACATTTGATCAAACAACGAAGACTTTTCTTTTCTTTTCTTTTCTTTTTTTTTTGAAAATATATTTAGGTCTATTAAATGATATGTCATAATATGATGAGAAAATGAGATAAATACTCCTTACACTACAACAAATATGCCCATTTGCGACGACATTTTTTACGACGACATTTGTCGTCGTAAAAAGTAGAATATTTGTGACGACATGTCGTCGCAAATAACCTCCGTTTAAAAAAATTCACATGTCGTCGCTAATAAATTCGTTGTCGTCGCAAATTATTTTACCGCGCAAATTTTGATGGCGCGAATGTAACCCATGTTTTACCGACGACAATTGGCTATATTTGCGACGACAAGTCGTCGCAAATAAGTTTAGATTATTTGCGACGACATTGTTTCATTGTCGTCGCAAATAATCTAGTTGACGAGTAAGTATGGGCGGGAAAAAAATATTATTTGCGACGATGTTTGTGTTATTTGCGACGAAAATGTCATCGCAAATATTTTTTTATTTGCGATGACATTTTAAATTTATTTGCGACGACTTTGTCGTCACAAATAACTGCCCTAATTAGTGTCCTCGCCTTCTTCTTCTTCATTTTCTCCCGACTCTCTCTCTCTTTATCCTGCAAAATCTCTCTCTCTCTCCTGCGATATCTCTCGCCGCCTCCTCTTTCCGTCGCCGTCGCCGCCGTTCCCGTTGCCGGCCGTTCTTCTCTTTGTTCCCTTATCTCTTCCCTTCTTTCTCTCTCTATCTTCCCTTCTTTCTCTCTCTCTCTTCTTTCCCTTTCCTGGCGCCGCCGTCGCCGCACTACCGCCAGCTCCCTCCCGGCGTCCTGGTCCCGCCGCCGTGCTCCGGGCGCCCTGCTCCCACCGCCCCGGTCCCACCTCCCCGGTCGCGCCGCCCCGGTCCCGCCGTCCATATTCAGGTATATTTTTTTTTCCTTAACAATATTGTTTTTATTTTTTATTTTTTTCTTAAGCATTATACTTGTTATTATAACTAGATTATACGTAGAACTTAAAATTATTTCCTAAGCATTATACTTAGAACTAGATGAGTAGAATTTAGAATTAGATGACTAGATTATATTCATGACTTAGAATCATTATACTTATTATTGTGTTTATATGTTTCTCTAGAT
>NW_010360512.1:52219-129306 GCF_000414095.1 Morus notabilis
GCAACATCATCGGCTCAACCTGACGCGCGTATGGATCGTTATTTAAAGAAATCGTACCGGGAACAAATGAAGATTTATGACAATCAGGTAAAGATGTTAGAGTTGGTGTCTAGATTGTAGCCCAACATCTAATTACCTACGATTGCTCGTCCAGAACCAGTTAACCTAGACGCTCCTCTGCCTCCTTCAGATGATGACAGTTCTGATGATGATTCAGCTGTTGGCAATGCTGCAAACCTAGAGGAATAGTTCTGTTATATGTTCTGTATGATTTTTCACTTTATTTAGACTTTTATATTTTGTTGAACATTATGTATGCACTTCATGTAGTATTCATAATATATTTTATAAATTTATTTAGATTTATTGTTTTTAATATTAATTTATATTTTATTTTTAATGTATCTTAATAAATTATATTTAGTATGTAACATAATAATGTTTAATTAAAATTATTAAAAATTAATTAATTGCCATTTTTTAAAAAATTGAAAAAAAAAATTATTTCAGTTTTTGCGACGACATTTTTATACTTGTCGTCGCAAAAAAATTTGAATTATTTGCGACGACTTTTTGAAATTGTCGTCGCAAAAAATATTATATCATGACAAATTAACCAACGGCATATTTGCGACGACCGTCGTCGCAAAAGAAAAATGTCGTCATAAATATAACACTGTGTCGTCGCAAATAAAGTATTTGCGACTATTTTTTTGCGGCGACATATCTGCGACGACATGTCGTCGCAAAAACTAATATTTGCGACGACATTAGGGTTTTTGCGACGACTTTTTGTCGTCGCAAAAACCCCTTTTTCTTGTAGTTAGAGTACGTGGTTATGAATTTTTACTATTTACTCTTTATTAATATCCTCTTTAGTCAAATAACCATATTATTTAAAAGAATTTTAATTAAAAGTAAAGAGTAACAATCTAGATCCATAAACTCTAAAGGGTAAGTTCCACAATTTACTTTAATATATGTAATATATGATTAGTTAAATACTAATGAGACACTAAAAATTAAATTAGACTGATGATTTGAGTCTGTGAGGACATTTTGTGATATAATTTAGAGGAAACGAAAATTTGACCTTTAAATTTTCGTTGTGTTCTATTATTTTTGTTTACATGTTCTTTTTCCGCTTGAAACTAAACTCAAATCAATTCACTGAAAGAGAACGAAATGTAACAAATTTATAGACAATTGTCATAGGGACGCTGAAGAATTATGCTAACATAATAATAATAATATAAAAAAAGTTGTTCACAATGTCAAATGAACTATTGGAAGAAACAAGAAGAAAAATGACAACAAAGATGATAAAAAATCGTTCACTTTAGATTCCATTTAAAGAGAGATTTTTTAGTACGCTTAGTGTATCGGTAGACTAGATTTTTCTAACCATTAGATTTGCATACTTTTTAACTTTTACGTGATTTTATACCGATCCGACGAATAAAAAATTTAACTTACCAGTACGATGGCATGTCCCTTTTATTTTTAAGTCAAAAACTTTTTGATGGATCTTTGGTGGACCTTTGATGGGTCTTCGGGAGCCTTTTATGATTATCCAAAATATTTTGATCCTATGAATCTTCAAAGTATGTGATCTGGTTCGACATAAATGTATAAATAACTGATTAATTAACTGAATTTGAAAAGCAATTCTTTTTCAATTTTCTTGAGATTTAGTAGAACAAGGACCCTCCTTTTATTTTAAATATCGTAAAAGTGCACATTTTTTATAGCATTCACTATAATCAGACAACCAAATCAAACAGCTTATTTTAGGTTAAACACAACCTAAATCAAATTATAAATTAGTATAGAGATTTTCAAACTTATCAAACTATTTAAGAGATCCAATCGAATCAGACCAAACTAATTAATTGCAGCTGTTTTAGTTTCTTTTTTCTATTTGAACTAAAATTTATAATTTTTGTATCAACATCCACAATTAGAACCAACATTCTGGTATGATGAGCATTCCTCTAATTCTCTTTGATAAATATCAATAACCCGAGAATGATATCATTGGTGACAGATTCAAATAGTTGGGGTGAAAAAGATTTTATTTTAGAATTTTGTTAACCTCATATTTCAGAATTGTATAAAATATATTTATATAGTCCACTTATGAAATAAGTTTGAATTATGATTAAATTTTTTTTTTTTAGTATTTTTTAAGAAAAAATAGATTTTTATTTAGTTTTTTTTTTAAACCTATGAACCAAACCGGTCAAACACGTTATTAATTTTCTATTTTTGTAAAAGTATATCAACAGATTATATTAAATAGCTAAATTTAGACCTTTTGTTGGTCAACATCAACTTTGTCTAAAAATACTAAAATAGCTTAAGAGAAATAGATAACATATATATTCTCAAAAATAAAACATCTGGGCTTTTTAATAAAAATAATAACTATGGTTTTAAAAAATATGCAAATTTTTTTTATTTTTTTCCTTTTACTTTTTTCAATAATACTTTGGTCATTTTTGTAGTTAAAATTAAGTGTCAACTTAGGATTGGTATATATCTACCTATTAATGTAATTTAACGGTATATATTTACAAAGTAAAATTTTTTAGGGTATTTCAGAAATTTAATATTGCTAAACAGTGAGAGTATTTACACTGAAAAGCTTAACATATATTAAAAGTTGTTACCATACATTATTCATCACCCATAATAAAAACAATACCATTAAGTATTGAACATTTTAAACAAATAATTGAAATCTACAATCATTTACACGTCAAGTCTGATTGGATTAAAAAAAAAATTGACAGGTGTGATCTCCTTACTTGAATCATCAAGATAGTCCAATAATATTTTATCGATATTTTTATTGTGATTTTAATAGGCAATCACAATTCTATGGCTCCAATCGGGCAATATGAGTTACGATACGTAACACGATACAAATATTTAATGAACACGAAGACACGCTTGATATGAAATTGACTCAATTTATTAATTTTTATTTAAGATATATATAAATATAGACAAAAATATTTTTACAAAAATTCTTTAAATAGATTTAATTTGAATAAGATGACAAACATTAGATTTATGACCTATATTAATAGTGTAAAATGTAGATAAATTGACTTAAGTAAATAATTTTTGTTGGTAAATGACTAAGTAAATAAATTAACATTTAAATTGTTTATATTAATCATAGCAGTACAGATTTGAGTAATGTTATCCCTAAACAGGTGACACATAAGTCGACTTAAACACAATACAAAAATTTCAAGTCGACACGAACACGACTAAAATTGTCGTCCCTGCCTGCCCCTTTTAAGAGCAATCCCGAAACTTCAAACTACAAATCTCAATGTTGAGAGTCATGGCAATTAAGTTAAGTTCATCGCTATATATATATATATATAATTAGATAAAAGTAAAATATTTTCAACCATTGAAATGTCTTTTAGAACAAAAATGATTCACCTATAAAAAACAAAGGGGTTGTTATTTTGCAACGAAACTCAGAAAAAGTTTGAATTTGAGTTATAACTTTATTCAAGTTAACGTTCTTTTGTAAAATTTGAGTTTGAACTCGAATTTGAACTCGAGTTTAGGGCTAAACTCGAGTTCAAGTTTTTCTTTCAACTCGAGTTCATAAACTCGAACTCAAATTAGTGAACAATATTTTTTCTATTTTTAAAAATGTCAAAACTTTTTCGTTTTAATTCTAATTGAGATGATTTTTTTTCTACGTATTCACAACGAAAAGACGAATAAAAGCCCACCCATATAGCCTATTAAAATTTGTCATCACCATTCTGAATACAAATTTAAGTTTTGACACACCCAAAAACAAACTCAAAATATTCTCAATTCAAATCATAACTCATATGTGCACATTTAAACACAAACTCAAATCACAACTTTAACTCAAGTTATAACTCAAACTCAACTCAAAATCATTACTCAAATCACAACTTTAACTTAAGTTATAACTCAAACTCAACTCAAAATCATTACTCAAATCACTAACTCAAAAATGCAAATGAACAACCCAAAATAATTGAGATAATTCTTTGATACTTTGATAAATTATCCGGCAATGAAGCCAGCCGTTGTGAAGAGCAATCCTGAAACTTCAAGCTCAATAGTGGTGCTCATTAGTAATGAATAATATGGTATGGTTTATTATTTTTATTATTGGAATTTTTTTAAATATTTTGCACAAATATGAGTATTTGAAATTCAAAAAATTAGGTGGCAAATCCTGTTAAGGGTCGCTGTAATGCAAGACAATTATTTATTTCCGTTTTATACGCGTCCCCAAAGTTTCGCAAGTCTTCACCTCATATCCAATTAGAACTTGCCACGACATATCCTAGGGCTTCCCATTGCTTCACGGAACAAGGGTAATTTGGTATTCAACACTCAAGACATGACTTGAAACACCCCCAGTGACCGCCACGTGTCGTATTTCGCTCTAATGCGCGCCCAAATCATTGAAAGCGCCAGAAGACCAAACGTTCAAGCCAATCTCATCTTAGCCCCACCCACCCACCGTTTGCCGCGTAGACACGTCCATGTCTGCTACAGTACTCATTCTGCACTTGATTTCTCCACCCTGAGAAGATGTGGAGAATTTTTTGGATCGTGAAAATTGGGCGCTCACTCGCAATGCCCCGCGCGTGGTTTCAACTTCCGATTTTTTCAAACAGCTGTCTGCGTCAATATCAAAGAGAGGGAAAAAGGGAATCAAATGGAATTTTGAATCATTAAAAGCAAAGCGACACAGAAGTGAAGCCGAATAAAATTGCTCACGAGGGCCTCATTTTGATATTCTTCATTCTTCCGTGTATATTAATGTACAGACAAAGATGTCTTTACGGTCTGACCACATTGGAAAAATATTGCTAATACACCCTTGTATTTCGTCATATTTGCAGTTGACCATGCTGTTTTCGAATAACTTCAATAAGATGGTTTTATCGCTGAATATAACAAAACTAATTTCCTTAGATAAAAACCACAAGTCGGATTTTTTTTAGAAAATAAACCGCCAATCAGAGTGTACATTTGGTTGATAAATTCAAAATCATGATTCATAATCATTCTCAATTTACGTGTGTTTTTTGTGAGAAAAAATACTGTAGTGAGCCATAAACCATAATTTGAATCATGGTACGAATCTAGCAACCAAACGTGTAGTGATTAGAACGCTTTCTTTTCTTCTCCTTTCATGATGTACTCAGGATTTCCCACTTCAAGACTCTTACTCGATTAATGTGGTGCGACGTTAAATGTGTAGTGGTATAAGTGAAAAATGAACTCATTCTTCAAGTAAAATTCAGTCAGGTTATTTATGTTTTATTATTGCTCGAGATTTTTAAAGTGACAAATGAGATAAGAGTGTGATAAAACCAATGATTTAAAAAAAAAAGAGATTAAAGATTTTTTTTTTAAAGAAAATAGATAAGCTATGATTTAAGATAATCTCAAAATTCCTCAAAAGAAAAAAAAAAAAGAACATGCCAAGATTTTAACCTTTATTTATTGTTTAAATTATCACCCCTTCATTAATTGTCATTGTTGTTATTTCACTTGGTCTTGATTGTTTTTGTTATAAATATTTTAAAATTACACTTGCATATTTTTCTCATCATGCACTTTGAAATAATTATGATTGAAATTGTTATTTGCTACCGGTGTTGCTATCTTCCCCTCATCATTTTTTGCATGCATTGCATAGACAAGGCAAGTTTGTTATAACACTGCTTGTCAAGATAAACATTAATATTATAAATGCATGAAAACTTTGAATAACGAAATATATTTTTTTTAAAAAGATAAACATAAAATTATTTGCACCTCAAATAATTGAACTCAGTTTGTGGCTCTAATTGAAACTTCTCTGATATAGCATTACGCATGTAGATATAAAATATTATAATAAACCATAATCATGCAAGTCATCACAACCTCAATTTAATGGATTTTTTTATTTATTATATGATATGAAACCCTTGCCCCACGAATGAAGATCATAACATCTTTCGTACTTCAGTACCTTTCACATATATCATTTATGACTAAAAACATGCACAACGCATAGCCTATATCAATCATTACATATTACAAAAAACAAAGAATAATTGTCACGTAATTTATGTTTACATACATACATACACACATATATATATATTGGCCCGTTCACTTCGTTGATTCGAATTTATAATTCGAGTTGAGATGTGATTTTGTGTGAGAGCTTTTTACTGTAGCAAAAAAGTTAGATGTGATTGTTTCTGAGAGCTTTTTACTGTAGCAAAACTTGAATTCTAAACTCGAATCGGCAAAATGAACGGGGCCTAAATGTATGAATGATTGCATGATGTACCAACGTATGAAATATTTGTCACGCAAATATATATACCACGGGGCTCAAATTTGTAGGTCGTCTCTCCTGAACATTGCCCCCCCCCCCCCCAATCTATCTATTGTAAGTTAATCGAGTGATTAGATTAGCCTTATATTGTCTCTTCCGAAAGACTTGGGGGTTTTTTTTTTCTCTTTTTTTTTTTTTCACCTATATGTTAGTTTAATAACTATAATAATACTAAACATAACAATATTATAATAATAGTTATAATTATCATCACTATTATTGTTATTACATCAATATTCATTATTACTATTATATTATTTAGAAAAGCATAGAACAGAGTTTGTTAATATAACACATTATTCATTTTTGAACGCGCGTGTTGTTACCTTTACAAATGAGCTCCTTCAAAAATATTTTCCAGAGTGCATGGTTTTTTTTTTATTATTATTATTTTATCTTTTAAGGTATTTCGTTTCAGCAAATATGAATATTATATCAATACTTTTTTATCTTACTAAAATATCGAATCTGAATTACCTGCAATATTATATATATATTTTGGAGAAAAATTATACCAATGTGTCTTGGTTCGGATACAAGAAGCCATTAATCCGGAGCATATGAATTAGAGAAAAATTTTCAATATTCACGTGCGGGCTAGTTTGGGAGTGATTTTGGAGAGCCCAAAATCACATTTCTAACAATTTCGTGCTTAAAGAGTGTCGATACATAAATTTAAATTGATTCTTCAAGAGTTTTAAATAACTCTACAGCAAAAAAATAAGGAATTGAGTAGGCAAATGACCTTCCTTTAAGGATTTCTTTTAAACATAAATGAAATTTTGTAAAATTAACAAAATAGTCATTTTTTTATTAATCTAGTGGTCAATTACTAATTAATTGAGTAGTTAATCACTAATTGACTTAAGTTTGTTATTGATTAACTCAATGATGTATCATTATTAATCAATATCATTTAATAATTAACTGAAATTAATTAGTAATTAATTAATTTTAATCAAGAATTACATGTTTATTAATGATAAATTATAATAATGAATCGGTCAATGATTGATTATTGAAAAAAATGGTTATTTTGCTATGATAAAAAAGCTTGGCTTTTGTTTTAAAAAATAACAAGTTTGGCTACTAATTAAAAAGATTTTCCAATTTTTTTCTAACGCCGAAAAATGCCTTCATCTAAGTGTGACAATACCAAATTGGTGCCCTTTCTAAAAAGCGTATTAAGTTTTTTGTTTTTTA
The DNA here is from genome assembly GCF_000414095.1 of Morus notabilis. Classification (NCBI taxonomy): domain Eukaryota; kingdom Viridiplantae; phylum Streptophyta; class Magnoliopsida; order Rosales; family Moraceae; genus Morus; species Morus notabilis. Next base: position 59,841 of record NW_010360512.1, read on the forward strand.
GAACAAGAATTTCGCTCTCGTTTAAGAATCCTCGACAATGGTGACGGAGCAAGAAATTTATTTTAGTACAGACTAATAATTGAAACAAAAATTTAATGAGACCACAAGATTAATTTTTATAATTGTAATGGGGGTCATGTATAGTCATATATATATACAACATATATTTATCCGTATAGGATTTTTAAGAAGTAAAAAATTTGAGTGGGTTTGTCATTTCTGATTTCGCCAAGTGGGGCTTAATGTTTCTTCCATAGCTTTGAGGTGGTTGAGTTTTTTTTCCCCTTAAAGTTGATAGAAAATATCCATTATTATTTTCCATAAAAAATTATTAACTACTACTCCATTTTGTTTTTTTTATAACGGGAAAGTAAGGAACAAGTTTCCTAATTTAACATTATATGTTTAAATTACACATATTTTAAAATCAAATCAAGATTAAAATAACATTTTTTATAAATTAAAATAGATGTATGTAAAGATCTTTTTTTTTTTTTTCAAAAAAGAAGTATTATATTTTTGTTATGGTTATTTCAATCAATTTAAACCCACACAAAAAATAGTCTTTTACATTCAGTTTACTAAATACTATAATGTGACTTTTGAAACTTACAACATTTTTAAAATTATAGTCTATAAATGCTCGGCTACTTTATGTCACAACTACCTTTTACTTTTACACTTGAAGAAATAAGATAAATACTTTTTAGAGTGCACATCACATGTATAAATTTTTACTTTTTTATTTTTAATTAATATCTTTTTAGTCAAATAATTATATTAATTTAAATAGTATTAATTAAAAGTAAAAAATAAAAATCTAGAATACATGCACACTAATAGGGCTGTTCGTGGGTTGGGTTGGTGCGGGGTAGGACTTTTTTTTCCCGCCCCAAAAGGTGGTCGGTTTCAACATTCAAAAAATTAAAGACTTAAAGTTCAATATAATATTCAAACTTTATCATTAAATAGAAATAGCAACTATCCTTATCAGTTCGGCGAGAGAGCACCGGAGAAAGTGAGCAAGACGGTGGCCGAGAGGACTGAGCAATGAGGAGAGAGTTATGAGGGGGCTCACGGGAGAGGCAGAATAGGTAAAACTGAAAAGGAAGAGGCAAGAAGAGGGGGTTCACGGGAGGGGAGACCGAGAATGAGATTGTGAACCCTAATGTTAGCGAGCCTAAGGTAGAACTTGGGCAGTTCGGCTTAGGCCGAAAGCTTGGGGGTATGTTGTGCGGGTTGGGTTGGGGATTGCGGGTTGTTATGGGCCCAACCCGCAATCCGCCCCAAACACTTCGGGCCAGAGGTATAATGGGCTGAAAATTTAAAAATAATGCTGCGGGTTACTTTTTTTGGCTTGAGTTTGGGCGGGGTGGGTTGGGTTTGCAGGTTGTTCGGGTTTATGAACAGCCCTACACACTAAACTAAATTTTCTCTTAATTTAACTAGCAATGATTCTTATAAAATCAGTAGCATTTAATTTATTTAAGGAAAAATAAAGGATAGTAACCTTTATATTATTGACTTTCTTACTCATTACTGTCCTTTTAAGGGTCAATTCTAAAAAACATTTCTTATTTATATTAATTGACTCTAAGAGCTGCCTCTCCCTGGTTGCAAATAGAAAATCGCGTGTATGATACAATCATGAATCAACCAAACCAACAAAAATAAAAAATAAAAAATAAAAAAGTCTGATTAATGATTAATTTCTCTTTTGTATATACGATGCATGGTGTTGAGTGTACATATTTCAAATTTGTACGTATAATCAAAATTCAAACGGATAACATGCAAGGAAATTTGCATCCCATATTATTGGTTTCCATGGAAAAGATGTTGTTAGCAATAATTATGATGTTTTTCTTGTGTAGTAAATTGACTATATGAAAATATATGAAGTAATCTTTAGAGGTCAGTAACCATTGTGCAAATCAGTAGATGAGGACCAAATAATAGTTTAACCAAATCTTGATTTTAATGCTAGTTGACCTTTAACTGAACCTTTATCCTGGGGACCTGGCTTTAGGATAGCCTTGTAGAAACCTCAGTCAAGAAAAAAAAAATGTTAAGATATTCAATTAAAGATTCATTTTTCAAGCCCTGCGTACTTTGACTTTTGACTTTTTCTTGCTTAATTTCTTTTGGGTTTTTCAGATTTGGGGTGCTAGAACCGACACTTTTTAGAGACATTTGGTTCATGGATTAGAATGATGTAATTAGAATTATTTTCGATTTACGTGTATTTTTTGTGAGAAAAAACACTGTAACGAACCATGAACCATGATTCAAATCATGGTTTGAATCCTCCAACTAAACATTTCTGTAAATATTTTTTCAAACAGCCAAGCATCTTCTTTTGATCAGTGCAAAAAAAAAAATCTTTTTTTTTACGATAATTTAAATGAGATTTTCTCTAATAGGATAAAAAAATAATTATCAATAATTTTTTATTTTCAGCCATAATATATATATATATATATATAAAGAATTATCCGTTCTGCATACTTTTTTAATCTGATATAATTTTAACTAAATTTAATGATCAGAAACTAAACTTACTCTTGAAAGGAGAAAGTTCAATGAACACAAATATCACTAGTACTCATCATATAAAGTCTAAACTATGATCACCTAATGAAATTATTATTTTTTTCCTAATCTAGGATTGCAAATAAAATTAGAACTCACTACTATTTTAGATTTTTCTTTTGACTGACAACGATTTAGAAACTTGCACGTCTTTGTTTGTTCTTTTTCAATACTAAACTTACAGATGGAGCAGTGCGAAATAGGCACATAGTTATGTTAATCTTTGCTATTGATCACCTAAAGCTTATCAATAATTATACAGCTAAGATTTCTAGTACATTTCTCCCAAAAAAAAAAAAAAGTTCATAATATTGATAATCTTTCACCTTTTAAACCGATGTATTAAATTTTTAGGTTCAGACACAGAAATTTCGTTCCTGGCATTACAATGGAATTGAAAAAGTCTATGCAATTTATAAATCCATATAATCTTCTTATCAAATGTAAGCATGTATCGTTCATCGTAAAGAAGACAAAGACATGCCCTTAATAAATCCTCTACAAAGATTAGTTGGCAATTTAAATATAAAATCGTAATAATAACACGAAGGTAATTCTAGACCGACTCAAATCACCTTGTATTTAATTTTAGAACCAAAATCACTTTGTCCAATTTTAATGTCCTTAATATCATGTTTTAAATATTTTGAAATGTTTTTTTTTTTTTTTTTTGTGTTGTAATGTTTGAGTTTACTGCATGATGAGACATAATTTAATTGATTAGACATCGTTTGAAACAATAAATATTAGACATATAATTGAAATGTCTAAAATAGTGTCTAATTAATTAAATAATGACACATCATTAATTATAAAAAAAATAATTAGATCATGCCACATCATTAAAAAAAAATTTAACTCGTATTTTCTTATTTTAATGTTTGAATTCATTAAAAGGCTTGACAAAAGTAATTAGTTAGATATCATTTAGGACAATAAAATAGGATAGGTTCCACTGTTTTAACTTAGTTTTTCATGTTTTAATGTTTGAATCTCTTAAATAATATGAAAAAATATGACTATTCAGATACTATTTTTTATAGGAAAAATTGCATTTCATTAGAATACTAATAAATAGTCGTCTTTGAACAATATTAACCCATCAGAGGGACAAATGCAAGCCTGAGGCCTGAAACCGGGAAAGCACTTCTGCACACTAACAACGAGCGGATTGAAAGCTTGACTGGAGAAAACCCATCTCTTCAACATAAGCTATCAAGCACTAAATGAGCAGATCATCAAAACTCATAAAAAGGGTACATCTACACGACATAGAAAAAATTCTAATCAGACCAATACCACCATATCGGCATTAAGCCAAACACTTAAAGCTAACAAAAAACAACAAACCATATGAGGGTCGAGTGGAGAAACCACCAACCTTATTATAAACACAAAAGTTACAAAAAGAAAAAAACCTTCGACCGCCGCCGGGTAGAAGCCTCCGATGAAGGGTGTCCGGCCAACGGACCATCAAGGTAGACAGCCAGCAAAGAAATCTCAGCCACCAAGCGGAAAACTCTCCTAAGAAAAGAGATCGTCTATTCAGCTTTCAAGCTCTTAACCAGTTCAGATATGTACAAACGGAACCACCATACCGTACACCACCAATGAGAAGCCTATGACAAGACGGGTTAGAGGACCAGATTTCACGATCGGGAGTCCGACGACGTGCCCAAAAACGGTGCCGGAAAGCTTCAATCAACCTCTGCTGTCTAAGAACCTTCAATCTCTCCCTATCTTTCTCTTAGCCAATCAATAGTGATCGTCTAAAAGATCAGATACCATTTAATAATACAATAAAAATTGAACAAAAACCATTGCCGAGTATAAATATAGTAGAGTCTCGAGTCAACATATTCGATCAAATTACTATTATTTTTAACATTTAATATATTATGATTAAAAACTTAAAACTATATTTTATCAATATATTTTCATATCTTACAATGGATTAAAAACCGTTGCAATATAAAAGTACATTACCATTAATCTCGGGGATGTAATTACAAAATCGAGTGTTTTTCCAAATCTTTTATTGCAACATAAGCAGCCCAAAATTACATTAGACGTGTATTTATTTATTTATCATTATTTTTAAATTTTCTCTGAGGAGACATTAGACGCATACTTTATGGTTCAGACATTTGTATCCTTGTAATTACACTACACAAGTCACAGAAGAAGAAAAAAAAAGACATCAATCCTTGTAAATTTGTAATAAAAAAAAGATCCTAATAAGAAAAAAGAAAAAAAAGAAAAGAAAAGAAATTAACCGCCGGTCCCACTTAAAATGACTTTTATTTCCTGCTTCCCATTTCTTCTCTCTTCTTTCTCGTCTTCATAGTTCATTCTTCACACTTTCTTTCTCCCTCTACCTCGTTTCTCGCTCCTCCAAATCTCATGTGACTTTGTCTGGGACTTTGTGGACTCCTCACACCAACATCAAAAACAGCCAACGAACTTCACGAAGTTCCCAAATTCCGTGTTTTCGTGAGACAAAAAAGAAGAATTTCCAAAGAAAAAAGAAAAAAATTAATTTGCTTTTTGTTCAATCATGCTTGGGATTGATTTGGAGGTCACGGCTAAATCTTTGTTCTCTCGTTTGCTTTGACAGTAAGTCATCCATTTCTTTACTTTTTCATTACTTTTTTTTTTTTTTTTTACTTATATTAATCTTTTTTTTCTTGACTTTGTTTAGAGCTCAAAATTGCAATATTTTGTTTTCGTGTTTTTTGAAATCGCGAACACAGTGTGGGAAGATCTTTTCTCGAGATTTGATTGGATGTAGTGGAGATTCTATCCAATTTAATGAGATCGTTTTTTTTTTTTTTTTTTTGGCTTTAAATTATGGCATTTCTTCTTCAAACTTTGCATTGAGTTTTGTTAATCGTTGCGTTGCTCTTTCGTTTTTTTTTTTTTTTTTTTTTTTTTTTTGTTTTTCTTTTTTTTTTTTTTTTTTTTTTTTTTTTTTTTTTCGTGATAATCACTTTGTGTTGAGGTTGGATTCTCAACTGGGATTTCTTTTTTCTTTTTCATTTTTTTGCTGATTTTCTTTGATTTTCAATTTATCATAAGCCTCCGTTGTTGTTGTTCTATCTTTTGTCTATTACTTAATGGATATTGTATTCTATCTGTAAATTTTGTAAGAATTGAGATTCTAAAAAAAAAAAAAAAGGTTTAAGTATATATATATATATTTTAATTATTCTCTCTTGAGTTATGGTTTTTCTTTCGGTTCTCGAATTTGGTTGTACTAATCAGAATTTGATTACTTTGTCAATTCTTTTTTTGTTTCTTTGTTTTTATTTTTTATTTTTACTATAGCTTTGGGTTCCGTTTTTGTAGCATACTGAATGTTTAAGGTTTTATAGGCGTATATATATATGTATGTATGTATATATCTATGTTATATATATCTGTCCGTGTGCGCGTGTGTGTGAGCGTATAGCATTGGTGGAATTCTTATAGTTTGGATAAGTTGATTCTCTTATATGCTTGTTATGTATAACTATGCGTAAAAATGATGTATATGTTTATTCTATGTACATATTATATGTGTAACGTTGAAGAGATCGAGCACCGCAGAATTTTAATTTTTAAACAGATTTTGAAAAGAACCAATGGTCATTTTCCATGATTTTATGATATGTTCTTCTCTTTAGGAATTATTTTATTGCTTGGATTATTGATGTAATTTTTTTCTTTCTGTTCTCACTGCTATTTTTCTTTGTTTAACACATGGATCATCAAGGTTGGAGACCATTTTCATTATTGAATTCACCGCAATTTTCTTCGGTGGGTTAGATGTGTAGCATGTGTCACAATTGTGGGGCAGAATTAGCAAAGTCTAAGGAAGAAAGGAAAACACAGGATAATGTGAATTCTTTAAAATTAGGCAAGCAAGACTCCATTTTGTCTTGCAAATGTTGTGAAGATAAGCATGAGCGAGAATTTTTGCTGTGTAATGGTATGCAGAGTCCTTATGCAACACCAATAATATGTCCAACAACTTCTTTGTCCAGCAGCGATCGTTCCACATCTGGCTTCAGTAAGTCCCATTTCGATTATTGACATTTAGTTAGTTTGATCGAATTCGATCAACATCTAATTTTTTATTTACTAATACTTATATGTTTTGCTCTTTAAAGGTGAACTTTCTGTTGATATGAACATGTATGATAGGTATATGCCTTCACCTTTTTTGAACTCTGGTCCTTTTGGGTCTCCTCACTGGTACTTGTGATGATTTACTAGACTTCCACTTTTGCTTCTTGTAGGTCTAATCAAGAAGGTGTAGTAAACAGTTATCAGGATAATCACAACTATAGACCTAGTGGGCAGTTGCATGACTTTAGTTTTGAAATTTCGGTCAATGGACATGATACATCGCATGCACCTCTGGGAAGCCCTACTGATAACGGGAGATTCACTAGTAGAGATGTTAACGGGGCTATACCATCAAGTAATGCACTTGACGAAAAGGATATTGGTACAGAGAACGCTAGTGGCTCTGATGATGAAGACGTTGAAAATTCTCACCCCTTTGAAGATGACGTAGATGCCGAAATTTGGGAAACCCCTGAACCGGAAGATCCGAAGGATGACATGGAAGGCAGTGTGGCTTTTAATGATGATGACGATGATGAGTGTGGTGATGGTACAGAGTGGGGAAAGCCAAGTTCTTTATGTACTCCTTCTAGAGGTGAAGGAAGTGGGAGCTATAAGTTTAAAGAAGAAAAGCAAAGAGCTATGGAAGAGGTTGTTAATGGAAAGTTCAAGGCCCTCGTATGTCAACTTCTTAAATCTGTGGGCATTGCTCCTGATGGTGAAGATGGTGCAACTTGGGTAGATATTGTTACTTCATTGTCATGGGAAGCTGCTTCATTTCTAAAACCAGATGCCATAGTTTCTAATTCAATGGATCCAAATGGATATGTGAAAGTGAAATGTATTGCGACTGGTGTTTGCAGCCAAAGGTAACAGACTTCTAAACCATTGAGATTTATTGATATCTTATAAATGCTATTTTACTTCTGAAAGTTTAGGTTTCCGATGGTTGTATTAAGGTATTCTCCTTTTCTTTTGTTGATATTCTAAATATTGTAAACAATTGCGGCCTCATTTTTCCTAAATTGTATCATAGAAGAAGTTTGGTTTTAATTACACGTCCTTTTACCTTAAAAAGGGAAAATATACATACTATTTTAGGAACTAGACACTAATAATAACTCTAGAGCTTTGGGAATGTCTGCATTGGTACCTCTAAACTTGTAATATCACCTACTTATCAATCTTGTTACTTCCTTGAGTTAGTTTTGTTCTCTCAATTCATTTGACACCCCTTTAGAAAAAGTGAAAACTTAATTTTTGTTTGCATAAAGTCTGCACTAAATAGAATGTATGTTATTTAGTGGCATCCATTTATTTTACAGCATTAAGCTACTTCATGGAATTCTTTATTAACAATGTTTGATATTTATTTGTTTACTTATTTTTAAATTTCCGTTCTCAAAGTGTAAATTAGTGTTTGATGTTGCAGTCAACTAGTTAAAGGCTTAGTCTTCAAGAAACATGCCGCGCACAAGCACATGCCAACCAAGTACAAGAATCCGAAGTTGTTGTTAGTGCGGGGTGTGCTTGGTCAATCCTCCAGTGGATTGTCATCATTTGATTCAATGGAGCAGGTGACATGATCTTAACATCTTTTCCTTCTTGTGATGGAATTATACTACCTATTCTCATCGTTTGCTTTCGAACAGGAAAAAGATTATCTTAAGTCTGTTATTGCGACCTTAGATTTGTGCCATCCAAATGTGGTTTTAGTGGAGAAGAGTGTTAGTCGTGATATCCAAGAGTCTATTCTCAAAAAAGGGATGACACTGGTCTTTGACATGAAGCTCCATCGGCTAGAGAGAATTGCTCGTTGTACCGGTTCACCAATTTTATCATCAGATACTTTGACAAGTCAAAAGCTAAAACAATGCGACTCCTTTTACATTGAAAAGTTTGTTGAGGAACATGCGGGTTCTGGTGAGGGAGGAAAGAAGCTGAGTAAAACATTGATGTTCATCGAGGGTTGCCCTACACGGCTTGGTTGCACGGTTAGTCCTTTTTTTTTTTTCACATTCTTGGTCTGCTTTGTTTATGTTAATGCTTATACTGTGTTTGGTAGGAGGGAGAGAAAATAGGAAGGAGACAAAAGATTATAAGAGAGAGCAAATGAGAATGAGGGAAAAGAAAATATTTTTCCCGAGGGAGAGAAAATGAGTTATTTTACAATTACCATTTTACCCATTTATTAGTAATATTTAGTTTGAGAATGAGGTTAAATAAGTAATTATAATAATTATGTCTTATTATTATTTTTTTGAGGTATATCTTATTTTTTCTATTAAAAAAAAATCTTATTTTATGTGCTGTAACTTTTCTCTACCAAAACTTTTCCATTTTTGGAGGAATAAAGGCGGGCTCTACTTTCACTATTATCCACTCTATTTTCTCGTCGTTTCTCTTTTCTCTCCTACCAAACAACCCACTTTTCTATTTTCTCTCTCAAATTCTCTCCACTTCCTTCCTTCCACTTTTCTTCCATACCAAACATTGTGAGAGTAGTAAGATAGATGAATATGCATGGATTTTCATAATTCCCTTAATTCTTTTTTGAGGGCAAACAACGCTCAAAGGAAACTCTTTTGGCTGATTGATTAGTAATTCGTTTTCCTATAGTAGCATAATTTCCAAAGCTGATTCTTATTGAGGCTATGTCTTTCCAACTTTATTTATTCATTTTTTTTTAATTTTCTGGTAAGAAGTAAAGACTATCAATAAAAAGTATCAAGAGACACAGAAAGAAGAACACCTTTTTTGGTTCAATGATTCAAATTGTTGATTTGATTGGAATTGTGGTGATTTTAATTGTGATTGGAACCGGTGTTTGGATACGTAAATAAAATGTAATTTGAATTGGGAATAAAATCTGAACTGTGTTTGGATAAAGTGTTGAAAACTGTCATTAGAGTTTTGTAACAAATATTATAAAACCTCATTGTAAATGACATTAAAAAATATGCAATATGGATGGGAATGTGTTCCTCTCTTCATTATGAACACATTTAAAAAAAAAAAATCATCTCAACCGGATTTGAAACGAAAAAGTTATGACATTTTTAAGTTTGAAGTTGAGGAGAGAAAAAAAAAAGTAAGATCCGAATTATTTTCACTGTGGAAACACTTCGAGTTGTTAGAATTTGAAGGGGGGTGTGGGTGTGGGTGTGTGTTAGCTCTCTACCAAACATCAATTTGAACCTTGAACAACAATCCGAATTGAATTGTTATTGGGTTAGGATTGTTGAAACAAACAAGGCCGAAGAGTAATCCTCAAAAAGAAAATGAAAATGGTCATGCTTTAAGAATATTTCAAGAAGACAGGTATTCGTGTAGGAAAAACCTTTTATAAGTTTACATACAAGGTTTTTATTTATAAGTCTCAAATAATATTTTTTTCATCAAGGAGAGAACTTGGGCCTTCTTCTTTTTTGTTTTTTTTGTTTTGTTTTGTTTTTGTTTTTTAGGATATCCTTTACCAGTCCTGCTGTCATGTTCTTAGAACGTCGAGTATCTGTTTATGGATTGTTTATGGTCAGTTTATGTGTCTGATAAATGAATGTCAAATTTGGTACTTTCTAAAACTTAAACCTCCTGCACCTTTTATTGTTAAAGTGTTTTTTAACTTTATTTGTGTCGTTGTCTTCCTAAAATCTCAGGAGATTTAATATTAGTCTGCATGCTATGGCATTACAGATTTTGCTGAAAGGAGCGCCCAGTGATGAACTGAAGAGGGTTAAGTGTGTGGTGCAGTGTGCAGTCATTATGGCATATCATATGATTCTTGAGACTTCTTTTCTTGTTGATCAGAGAGCAATGTTATCTACAATACCACTTTCTGGAGTAACAAATCTCATGTCGAGTGAATTGGTGAATGCATTGTCGAATTATCAACAATGCCCTAATTTAGGCTCTGACCATTCAAATGCCCCTTGCCTTGGGGAGGCTACTGCTGAAACTGAGTTGCCTAAAGTTGATATTCCCATTTCTAATAGCTTTCATTTCCACGATTCTGCAACTGAAACTGAGTTACCCAAAGTTGAAATTCCCATTTCCAATGGCTTTCATGAGTTGGACTCCCATAATTCTGATCTGGAATTGGAAGGAAATTCCCTTTTGTATGAACCATATAATCCTGCAATACTATCTGGCTTTTCGTCTCTTTCAGCTTCTCTAAAGAAGGTTATTGGGGAAAATTTCCCTATTGCCTCTTCTTCTTATCAGTCCCTTTCCTCGTACTTTGGATTCAATGGAAGAGAGTCTAATGGTCAGATTGCAAATGTTATTTCCGCTTCAACATCTCCAAAGGCATTAGACTATAATGTTGCTGAAGATAAGAGTAGTAGTGACGAAGAAAAATTGCTGAATGTTGAAGAATCAGAGTCTTCAAATGAATCCTCTGAAGCCGCCGCTGAAGAGGCGAAAAAAGATAGTGATAATGAAGAAGGGAAAAGTAAGAATGGTATCAATGCAGTGTTGGATTCTCAGAGTATTTTAGTTCTGATGTCTAGGCGGAATGCCTTAAGAGGGACTGTATGTGAGCAAAGCCATTTTTCTCATATCATGTTCTACAAGAACTTTGATGTTCCACTTGGTAAATTCCTGCGGGACAATTTACTCAATCAGGTCTGTAACCACCATAATAATCATCAAGTATTTTGTCCTTGTGTTATTTTTTAGCTGCTAGCGTTATATATTCCAGAATAGTTTGAAGTCTAGGCTCATTCATTAGAAACTAGAGTATTGTTTCACTGTCTTTACTAGAAAAGAGTTTCTTTTCCCGTTATTCTTTCGGCTACCAACTTAAGTGCTACCAATTCTCTAACGCTTATGAATTTCTTTTTTATTCTACCACGGTAGATGTTTTAAGATACTAGGGCGCTGATATAAACTACCATAATGCAGAAAACTCTGTGCAGTATTTGTGGTGAACTGCCAGAAGCTCACTTATACTACTATGCACATCATAAGAAGCAGTTGACCATAAAGGTTAAACGGCTTCGTCCTGAAAAAAGTTTACATGGGGAAGCAGAAGGAAAAATTTGGATGTGGGGTCGATGTGGTAAGTGTAAAGATGGAAATGGGATAAGAAAATCTACTAAAAGAGTGTTGGTCTCCAATCCTGCCCGTGGTCTGTCATTTGGAAAATTCCTGGAGCTTGGTTTCTCACATCACTCCTCATCTCGTAAATTATCTAGCTGTGGCCATTCTTTGCATCGGGACTTCCTTTACTTCTTCGGGTATGGATCTTCTGTGACATATGTCTATATTTAACATTACTAATGCGTTTAAGTATCTATGTATGTTCAAGGGGTGGGTTCTCTCCCTTCTTCTGTACAAAACAGTCTATTTTATGATTTTAGTTTAATTTTGGATACCTATGGACTTCATTTCAGATTAGTATTGCGCATTTCCATCTTAGATTTACTACTAATGCCAGATAATTTATTTCCATTTTAGCGTCCTTAATTAGGTCATGTTGATATGCCACAGGTTAGGCCCCCGGGTTGCAATGTTTAGATACTCTCCCGTTGCCACTTATACTGTGTCTCTGCCTCCTCAGAAGTTGCAGCTCAGTAACTCAATTAAACAAGACTTTCTTATGAAAGAAACTCAGAATGTAAACATCTTATCTGACAATGCTAGATTCTTTAGTTCTTGATGACGCTTTTAATAAATTTTTGCTCTTTGCCTTCCTCCATCTTATAGACCTTTTGTTTTTCTCCGTTGTTAAAATGATCCTTTGTTTTGATTTTCTTAAGGTGTACATGAAAGGGATTCTGCTATTTACAGAGGTTGAGAGCTGTTTGAAGAAAATCAAATGTCAATTTGAAGGGTTGACTTTGAACCTTCGAGGCTCTATAAAAGAATTTTCTGATATTGAGGATATGTTAAAGCAGGAAATATCAGATTTTGAGGTTAGTACTTGAATATAACAAAAACTACACGATTGAGGATAACCTTATATTGTAAGTTTATTGTGTTATATTGGTTGATCTCAGACTCTGGTTGTCTCTTTTGCTTGCTCCTACTTCTTCAATGTAGTTTGCTCAGTTCCAATATCAACTTCTTTATTTCTTTAGCTTTATATTCCTGTTATGACTTATTTTATTTTCTTTATGGTTTTGTATTTCCTGATATCAGGATTGCCTTTTTCCTGATTCTATAAAACTTGTTCTTCATGTGGTGTAAAAAACAGGTAAACGTTAAGAAAGCTGTTTCCAAAAATGGGAACTCAGACCAGGGTGTTTACAAACTTCTTGGCTTGAATCGATTACTATGGGAACTCCTGCTTGAATCGTGCATTTGGGATCAGCGCATGCATTCATTACTCTTACCGGATGCTAGGATGCTTGATTCTGGTACCGTCAAAAAAGCAGTCAAAGAACAAAAACATGTAGAGATGGATGGCATTGCAAGAGAAAGGAATGTGGGGCCTGAAGTGAGTTTAGAAAGAAGTGATCTCGGTATTAATGGTGGAGCCAATGTAAATGTTAATCTCGCTACCTCTGCAGATGTAGATGAATTTCCAGTCGAAGAAATTCTAGTTGAAGATAAAGCTGAAGAATCTAAAGGGGATGACATATCTAGTGCATCTACCGCTGCTGAAGGCATTGACATACTGATTGAGGGTGATTTAAGCCCAAAAGGATCATCCAACTATGATTCCCATCTGCTGTCCAATGGTTCTAGCCATTATCCTTCTGATTATAGCTGGTCAGACAACAAATCTGAGAATTCACTTTTGTGTAACTCGGAAAATTCAAATGGTTGGTTTTGGTCACCATTTGCAGACATAAGATGTATAGACATGAGGGATCTTCAGAGATTATACTTTCAAAAATTTGAATCTCTTAGTCGCTATGCTCTGGAGAACTTACCCACAGCATATCAGCTGATCACCGAGGAAGGACAAAGGCTGCACATTCCCCTTGGAGCAGAGAATTATGTCATCTCAAATTATGATGGTGAGCTGTCAAGTATAATTGCTTGTGCGCTGGCATTGATGAAAGAGGGTGATGATGCTTCAAAATCACTCGAGAGTTTTCACAGTCTGACTCGGATTCCTACCATTATTTCCTCACATTGGTCTTCACATGGATCTTCTGATTCAGACTCAGTCAATTCAACAGCAAGCATTTCTTTTGACGAATCGCGCTTCTCGAGTTTTGATGGGGTGAATTTGCTGGAGTCTCTTGTTCCGCCTGGAACTGTCAATCCAATAGTCTCTTTTGGATTTGATAAGTCACTTGGAAAGCATAGATATACGGTTATATGTCCCTATGCCAATCAGTTTCGTGACCTTCGGAACTGGTGTTGTCCATCTGAGCTTGATTATATTGCTTCCCTTAGCCGCTGTAGGAACTGGGACGCTAAAGGTGGAAAGAGCAAATCATTTTTCGCAAAAACTCTTGACGAGAGGTTGATTATAAAAGAAATCAAGAGGACAGAATTTGAATCATTTATGAAGTTTGCTGATGATTACTTCAAGTACATGAAGGAGTCATTTGAAGTGGGGAACCAAACTTGCCTCGCCAAAGTTCTTGGGATCTATCAGGTTTGTACTTTGAAGTTCTCATCTTAAATGATGTTACTCTTACTCGTTTGTTCATTGTTCTCTAATTGCTATTATTGGTGTTTTTGTTTCTTTCCACAGGTTGTTGTAAGACAGGCTAAAACTGGAAAAGAGACGAGACATGATCTGATGGTAATGGAGAATCTCACCTTTGGTCGGAATATTACTCGCCAGTATGATCTTAAAGGTGCTCTACATGCTCGCTACAATACGACTGCGAATGATCCAGGCAATGTTCTTTTGGATCAGAATTTTGTCAATGACATGAATTCATCTCCATTATATGTTAGTAACAGAGCCAAGCGTCTTTTGGAACGGGCTGTCTGGAATGACACTACTTTCCTCAATGTGAGTCTACTACAACTAGTTCTGTTAATGGCCGAGACTGATATTGAGATGCATTGTTTTATTTTGTCCCTAAAATGTGTTTTGTTTCTGAACGTTCATTATGAGATTTGCGCATCTCTGACTTAGTGGCCTCGGAATTCATTGATCAACAAAAGTTATGGTGCTTTATTAAGACACTTGTACACTGGTAAAAAAAAAAAAAGGAAGAAAAATCCTTAGTTCCTTACATGTTTATGTTTTGCATCTGCAGTCGATCAATGTTATGGACTATTCACTGCTTGTCGTAGTGGATACTCAGCGGAGAGAGCTCGTATGCGGGATCATCGATTATCTTAGGCAGTACACATGGGACAAGCAACTAGAGACATGGGTGAAATCTTCACTTGTTCCAAAGAACTTGTTGCCGACTGTCATCTCCCCGATCGAGTACAAGAGGAGATTCAGAAAGTTCATGGCTACACACTTCTTGAGTGTCCCAGATAACTGGTGCCCGGAGAAGTCCTCTGACCACTGTGATCTCTGTGGTGTTAGAGACTGACAATTCTTCTCCATGAAAAAGGTGGGGTTTAGTGGTTTTTCTTTCCGAGTTCCGTCCTTAATCTGGCAGATCTTTTTACCTCTATTAGAATCAATAATGCTGTAAGTTCACAGTCAGTTCGTTAATACTTTAAATAGTCGTATCGTCCGAGTTGAGTTAAGCTATCTCACCCTGTAATCTGTAATTTTTAGCCATTTTACGGGCATAGTTTTTCATTTCTATTGGTACAAAATGTGCAGCCAAGTACGAGTTCCTTTTTGTAAAGCCTTGTCGGGAAAGTATAGAGTTACTCAGTAAAAGCCCTCTGATTATTCAATATCAAATGGGAAAGTTGGTAAAAGTTTTAGAGCAGATAATATTCTTTTTTTGTAAATTATATGGATGTTTGTACCATTATTACAGAAGTGGACATATGCTCTATCACGTATTTTTTCACTTTTTTCTTTAAACTCTTCTACATATGCATTTTGCCAGTCTTTTTCATAGAAATATGCTAAGACGTAGGAAATAAGTGCGCTCATATCAATTTTGTTTCTTTCTCAATCTCGCACCTCAAAAGTTATTTTGTCTATCGTAATTTTTAACCCATCAATATTTTTAACGTGTAGATTTAACATGAAAAGATTAGAAATACTTGCTCCACTGATAGAGCGAAACATGTCCTTCAATAGAATAACAACATCTACAACAAAACAGAAAACAGAATGGCGGTTTCCAACACCTAAAATCACATGCGTGATGTGGATTAGGAAAAGTTGTGATAATGCGAAGGTATTGAAAATGTGAACAACTCTTTTTTTTTTTTTTTTTTTTTTTTTTTTTTTTTTTTTTTTTTTTTGATCATCTTAACTAGCACTGCTGCTCTAGCAGATATTGTAATATACCATACTGAAGAATTTTACTTCCATTGCACATTCTTTAACTTCCATGCCCAACTGTAGAAACCGTAACTCACTTTCCCCAAGTACCGATCGAGGATGATCTATTTCTTCTCCTTGGACAACTCAGAAAGCATATTATGGATTCATGATGAAGAAAAACCTTTTAACATTTTCGTGAAGGAAAGTTCTAACATATTAGAATAAACAAGGAAAAGTATTCTATTATACAACTCTTTGCCAACATAGAATTACTTGTCCCCCTCACTTCAATAAAGAATCGTTTCGTTCCCCACTCCTATATTTCCTTATATAAGCCACCTTAAGTACTGCCTTTCTCATGGCTAGCTCAGAAACTGCCTATTTGAATCCAAGTATGGACAGCTCTGTCTGCCAAGACCTGATTGAAAGTTACGATAGCAATGATGAAGGGGACGGCGACGCCGATGAATCCCGGTTCATATACATGACCAACACAATCCTCAGCGGCACTGCCCGCCTTAACATTCTCTTGCCTACGGCCACCATCCTTGCCTTCACCATTTTTGCTCCTCTGCTCACCAACGACGGCTCATGCACAAGTTTGAACCGTTGGCTGATGGGGTTCTTTGTTGCCCTTTGCGCAGCCTCATGTGTCTTCTTTACCTTCACCGATAGCTTCAAGACAGCCTCGGGGAGAATGTACTATGGGGTGGCGACTTTCACGGGGATATGGACATTCCACGCTGCGAGGAAGAAGCCTTCTGTGCCGTCCCATTATAGGCTGAGATGGGCCGATTTATTCCACGCATTGCTTTCTGTTACTGCATTTCTTGCATTTGCAGGGTGTCACCATGACGTTGTTGGGTGTTACTATCCTGCATTGCCTAGAAAAGTCACCAACACTCTTCCTCTTGTGGTTGGATTTATAATAAGTGTCTTGTTTGTGGTGTTTCCTTCTAAGAGAAGGGGGATTGGCTATCCTTTTTTGCTGCAAAATATAGCTCTATACTCTAAATGTTGACATACATTTTATTTCTGTTTCTCCTCCTTTTTCCCCCATGTTTTTTGGTTCTCTCTTTATCCAGAGACAAGAACGTGAATATTAGAATTGGATTTGATTTGTACAAGTTGAGAATTTACAAGGCAAGCTTACTTGAAATTGCAAAAGCTCTTTTAAGGCAAGATGGAAGAAATCCTCAAAGGTAACATATATTCACAAGGTTGAAATCATCACCACTTCATCAGTATTCTTCTGATTAATTGAAGAAAAAAGGAAAAGCAATTTAGCTAAGATACTGATTGCCAACAGGTTAAGCCAAGAATAGGGATTGTTTATCCGTTAAGCTTTCTAGTTCAGAATATCTGAGCTGTAAGCATTTATTAAACGAATAAAGAGAGAATAAATAATCATAAAGGAAAAGGAAAAAAAAAACATTATTATAACAATATAACCTAAGAGATATTAAATCGCTAGAAACACAAATATGAATGTGCATGAACGCGAACATGAGCATGTCAGAAGTGGAATTAGACTTGGTGGTTTTATCGTCTCATGAACTAAAACAATGCAGAAGAATACTATAGGGGCACCACTAGTGGTGCTGAGCACCACTTTTTAATAAAAGTGAGTCCCGCAACTTGGTCTCCGAAACATTTATTAGGGGTGGTGCCCTAAGTGTTTTTGCACGAATTATGTCTTCCGAGATAACGGTTAACATTTAAATCACATTTTTTCCAATCAAAACATGTTTAGAGTATTCTGCCCAAGCAAGTTACCAACATCCTGTCCATTGTGTTTGAATTTCTGACAAGAGTTTTGTTTGTGGTGTTTTCTTCTATTCGCTATCCTTTCTTGCTGTAGAAGGTTGATTTATGCTGTAGATTTTTGAGGACTCTTTTGTCTCCAAAGAGACCAGAAAGTGCATTCAACTCTGAATGATGCGTCATATTTGATTTAAATGTACTTTATGAATGATTTATGAAATCGGGTTCTTATCGTTCTTATAGCGAAAGAATCAAAGAAGCTAATTTCATTTTGTAACATTACAAGAAACAAAACGAGTAAACTTGAATAAGGAGGAACAGAACATCAGACAAAGGGAAAGAAGTTTCCAAGGAGGTTAATTTTGCCAATGGGTCATGCAAATCGATCATTTTATCTTTTAGACCATTGCAATTCACAACTATCATAAAGGGGTAGAAAAAAAAAAAGAAAGATACATTAATTATAGAAGTACAAATATAAAAAGAAAAAAAGAAAAAAAAAGTGAAGTCAAGTACAATGGCAGCGAAGTGGAACTGATACACCCGGTGGTTTTCTCTTCTCGCGAACGATGGCTTCCTTTATCACGGGTAGTTTTTGATGGACCTTTTTCCATATATGATTGACTGCACCACCACGAGGAATTGGCCCGATGCCGCCCGGATAACCATTATCATACTGAAAAATAGGCTGCACTTCGGCCATTTTCCGTCGATATCCATCCCTCTGTTCTTTTGAGAAGCTCCTGAGGTGACTCACTAGCCAGTTAGGTTTCAATGCATCACTAACAGCCACAAAAACTGAGAACTCGGAATAATCCAACATCCCTTCAAATGGGAGCTCGATGTTATCGCTAACAATAACTGGTATGCAGAGACTTTGAACGGCATCAAAAAATCGGCATGATGTGGGAGTGTCCCCAGCAGGGTGCAAGCAGAACTCAGATGATCTCATCCCTTTGATCGACTGCTCTCTCCCTGTAGCATTAGGAAAGCCTTCTTCCATAATTACGCCTGGTTCATCAACCAACAAGTCCCACAATTTTTCTCGAACCAGGCCACCCTGCTAATGAGAAATTCAACAATGAAATCCAGAATTCACTAGAAACTGAGTTTTAATAACACTTGGCTAGTGATATCAGATAGTGGTTACTGACCCGGTGCCTGTGTTTAGCCCCTTTAAAATAAAGAAGGGTTTGACGTTTCTTGTTTTCTGCCAAGTGCAATCTAGGGAGTAGATGGGTGTATGGAACGATCACATCTTTGAGTAGCGACACTTGGGTATGCTGAATCATATCCGATGAGTTCCCACCGCCCGATGATTTCGAGTCGAGCCTGTACCACCCACCAAAGTCAACCACCAAGAGGATAGCTGGGGCTATCTCTTCTCTAACATGCCACATTGCAACCGGGTCTGCCAAACAATGCTTCAAGTTTTAACATAACCTGACAATCCAGAGACTAAATCATAACAGTGCTCTCTTTTATTTCTTTACAGCCATTCTGGTGATATATAGGATAATGACTTGTTACATGATAAGTTCATAGCATTACTACCACAAGAAAACATGCAGCTAAGTTTTGGTTAGGCGAATATAATAATTTCAGTTTGGATGAACGTCCTACAAGAATTTAAATTACAGAGAAGAGCCTCTCCATATACAAATAGCTATATTTTGTTACACATAAATGGAAAGGTTCTAATATGCTAAACTCCTAAGCAAACAAAAACGGAGATTATAGTTACCAAAGTCCTGTCTATGAACTACGATATAGCTGTTCCAGTTCTCCTTATAAATCTCTACAGTCTACACATGATTACAAGGAAGTAAAATGAACCTTTTCCCTGTATAAAACACGCCACTGTTTTATACACAAATAAATGGTCCTGTTCCTAAAAGATAAAACCAATTTAAGGACCCATTCAAACTTGCTAGCCCCTCTTCTAGGTTGACAAACTGAGATCCTCACTAAAAGGTTGCATAAGAAGTATCAGCTAATCAACACAAATCACAAATAGCTAGTTGAGCCTTTCCTTTCTTCTAAACTAACCCAAAGAATAGAAAAAATAAACTCTCAAGGTTCAAATCAATAAAGCATATACCACAAGGGAAAAACACACGCACAAACACAAACTGTTCAAAATCCATAAACAAGCAAAGAACACAAATCATCAAACATACCCAGTTATTAAAAGGGCAAAAAAAAAAAAGAACACAGAAAAACATACCAGTTAGAACAAACACATGATCTCTACCACCAGAGCGCTTCCAAGCCTCACTGTTCTTCACAAAATCCACAACTTCCCTCTGCCTTTCATAATCCTCATTCCCGACCTTCTTCCTAAACAATCCTTTACCCTTACCCAGCTGCATTTCAGCACTCAGCGTCGCGAAGAACGGCACGAAAACAATGTCAGATTCTCTGACGTCATAGACCCTCTTCGCAAACGATGATGTTCTCTGCTCGGATGGCGTCATCAGGTCTCCCAGGATCCAGTACTCTGCGCTGTACTGCTTGATCAGTGGATTCTCAGGATAAGGAGGGAACTTGAGATTCCTCTCTTGCGAATGGATCTTCTTTGATTGAATCTCATTGTCGGTGTCCCTTCCGAGCCTGGAATCGGAACCTGAGGACCAGTATTTCTCAAGGAGGCCATAGTTGAGGGATCTGGGGAGGTCAGCGACGTAGACTTTGATGGGGTCAGAGGGAAGGGCATTTTGGGAAATCAGAGATGAAGAAGATCTAGAGGAAGGTGAAGTGAAGAGGAAGAAGAAAAGCGAGAGAGAGACAGTGCAGATGGAAGTGAAAGTGAGGAAGAGAATGGGAACAGAGCATGGCAGTGATGTTGATATGCTGCTATTGATGTTGTTCTTCAGTGCCATTTTGGTGTCTAATTTTTCTCTTTTTAATTTGCTGCTTCTCTTGTTGATCTTATACTGCTTCTTTTATGGTGGGTGTTGACAAACTTAACTGAATCACATTATTTTTCATAAACTGATCAACATCAACAGGCCAAAAGATTTAGAACAAAAACTAGATCTATATAAAAGTGTAACATCAATATCTAGGTCTCAAAGTAGGTGACTTATAACATATAAAACAAATAACAAACTAGAGCATCTCCAATGCAGCGCCAACTTGATGCGCATTTAAGTGAAAAAATCACTCTCCAATGCTATTATTTTTTAATGCTAAATTTAGAAAATGCTATACTTGGTGGCAATTTCAGTACCAAGTATAACAAATGTCAATTTGCCAGTCAATTGCTAATGCTTTTGATCTAACAGTAGATGTCCATCTATAAGTTTCAAAAGCATACCATTCTATTGTGCACCTTCTTCCCCAGACTTAGCTCTTCCGGTTTCTTCTGCTTTCTGTGAAATGTTTTCAAAATTTACATTAAATACAAATAATATAATTAAAGTAATTATCATGATTAGCTATAGCACACCATGCATTATGTTCATCAATACTAATCAACTACACAATAAATAAATAAGAGAAAATAAAAACCACATTGGGTATGACGTTTCAGAGTGCCAAAAAATGATTCTTCATCTAAAACGTTTCCGAATGTTACGCCCTAGACGTAAATGGAATTATTCATCATTATATATACATACATACATACACACATATATATATATTATTATATAAAATACATATTCAATTCAAAAAAGCACCCTCAAAACTCGAAATTTCATAACTCCAATCAAAATTCAATCGTGAATACCCACCAAAATACTTAGCAAACCCCGAATTTGATCACCCAGATTAGCGGCATTTCCTAAACCTAAGCTGCCAAAAGAATGAAACAATTCCAACAAACACAAATTCCGAATATTTTCAAGTTTGAAGCCTCATTCAATCATCGTACGCACCACCCCCAAGAAGCCTCTAAATGGCAGAGAAAATAAAATCTCGTACGCATCAAAATGGGTTTTTGGTGATCGTGGAAAAAAAAGAAAACAAAAAAACAAACCAAACAAAGGAGAGAATCCCAGATCTGAAATAAGAGAAACTTGTATGTAACGCGTCTCGATTTGTGTGTGCGTTGAAGAATGATTTTTGGTCCTTACCCGTTGAGTTGCGTCAGTAGTTGAATATGAATTTGGATATGAATTTGGATATGAAATTTGAGTTTGTGTAGTACTAGATTACTAGTGTGGGGAGGTGGAATTGAAAATTATGATTGCTGAATAATGAATATGGTGGAAGTAGACTAGTGGGAGAGCACGGTTGAGGACACCCACACCTGCTTCATTTGCATTTTGCGTTGTGATTGAGGATTGTGATTGTGCCATTGCCATTTGCATTTTCTGCCATCAAAGATCTGTTTGTTTGTCTGCTTTTTCACGAGCACCTCTATTCATTGGCATAGAGTTAAAAGCCGTCACAAAGACAAAATGGCTCATTTAATTCACAAATTTAAATTTTTAATTTAAATTTAGATGTAATTTTATATAAAATTTTTATGTGTAGCAAAAAAAATTATGTAATTTTTTATAAAATTTTTTAACTGTAACAAAATTAAAATTTAAAACTCAAATTTTAAATTTTAAATTAATAAAATAAATGAGACCAAATTGAGCTCGCTAAATGAGTAATGAGACTCAACATACCCATTATTTTATACGCATGGGGTTTTATCCCATTAAAATAATTATCATTTTTCTTTTTCTCTTTTATTTTTAAAATTATTTTTTCATTCGATTCACATCAAAATAAAAAATATATATATTTAAGAGGGCATAAAACAAAAACATGTCAGTAGTTCATTTGTGTAAAACATTACTGTAGAAATATTTTCTCTTTTTAAAAAAAATATACTTTAAAGTATGAAAAGATATTAAAAATATCAGGGTCCGTTCACTTCGCTGATTCGAGTTTGTAATTCGAGTTGAGATGTGATTTTATGTGAGAACTTTTACTGTAACAAAAAAGTTAGATGTGACTGTTTCTGAAAGCTTTTTACTATAACAAAACTTAAATTTTAAACTCAAATCGATGAAGTGAACGGGCCTCAATCTACATATACAATCTCCTATTATAGATAAAATAATATGTATTGTCCTTTACAAACAGACGATAGTCAAAACGGTATATCCAAAATTGAGGGAAAAAATATTTGTCGGAAGGCCACCATCACTACCGCCAAGATCGAACCCTCAAAAGAATTTTGGCATCGGACATTAGGAATGTCAATAACAACTCTACAAACCAATTGTTCATAATTTTTGTCTCACATTTGATCCGCCCCAACAGAAGCTCTACTCCCCACACCATCCCCGCCACGAAAACTCCAATTGTTTAATGAACTTGGATACCAAATTTCAAGGCCAGAAGCTCGGCAACGCGTGAAAAGGCGGTCTAGAAACTTGGGTCATCTCATTCCCTTCAGCGTTCTATCTTTTCTTAGGAGAAAAGAGACAAATACCCTTATTTCATACTTCTCATATTTCAATAGCTTTGAACCATAAGCATACTTCTCATGTTCTGTTGAACCATAACCATAAGCATACTTCTACATAATCATACTTCTCATGTTTTTAAACCGGTTTTCGATCAGAATCATGATCTGGGTTTTCTTTAACACACCCAGGAGGAGAATTGTTATCACTCATTCCCCCGATTAATTCCTATCAACGAAAATAACAAAAAGTTTGAAATTTTAACCCAAAATAATCAGCACCAAATACGATCTTCTATAAAAAAAAAAAACAAAATATGGAAAAAAAAAACAAAAACCCATAAATGTTTGACGATCCAGAAAAAGTAAAGCTTCGATTTCGGAAACAATGAATATCAAATTAATGAAATATAGGAAAAGAAGCTAAAACAGATCTGCGAAAGCTAACATAAATAACAAAAGAAATACTAAATTCAGAAGTCACAGGATTATTAGCTTCTGATGAGAGCTAATCAGATCTTGATTTTGATTTGATTTTGGGTGAGAGAGAGAGAGAGAGACCTTGTTTAGGGTGAGAATTTCAAAGGTTTGTGCGGAAGAAGCAGCTTGGAGATGCCTTGGATTAGGAGAATACGAGGAGTGGAGTGAGTATTGTGGGTTTTGGAGAATAAATGAATAATAACGAAACAGAGGAATCGCAAACATAAGGTTCAAACCCAGATGCGCCGACGACGTTGTGGTTCAAACCCAGTGAGATTTTCAAGTTCAGATAAAAAATTAACACAAATCGGAAAGTTCAGATCAAAAATTTTTCACAGAAAAAGGAGAAAAAAAGGAATCATACTCTGGTGATGGCGGCAGAGGAAGGTCCGGCAACGGCGTGGTGGATCGGAAGGCGGCGGCGGCGTCATCGACGGAAGCGATGCTGGGTCTGGACGAGAGAGAGGTTGGGTCTGGACGAGAGAGAGAGATGGGTGAGATGGGTGGGTGAGAGAAATGGTAGGGTAAATTGTTTCCCGTAAATATTACTTTCTTGAGAAAGTAAATAACACCTGAGTAGGTTTATAATTATCTCAAAATATAATAATGTGAAACTTATAGCTTCATTTTTTTTAGGTTTAAAAAAAGTCTAATAATTATACTAAATATGAGAATCTAAAAGATTCTCATTTTTATTTCTGTGATTACCTTATACTAAACGTCTCCTAAAATATGATAATGTGAAACTCATGGACATCACTTTCTTAGGTTTAAAAAAAGTCTAATAATTGTACCAAATATGAGAATCTGAAATATTCTCATTCCCACCCCTGTGATTACCCCATATTAAACGTCCCCTTAAAGTATATGAGTCCGGACTTTAACCCTTCGTTCTTGATTAATATATTTTCTTGTCAAGTAATTATACTAATTAAAATGGTATAAATAAAAAATGAAGGATAAAAATCTAGACTCATACACTCTAAAAGAAAGTTCAACAATTTTTTCTTTTTCTTTCTTTTCTCTCTAGGGCTCTAGGGCCGACGCTAGTTGAATCAAAAGAAGAGAATGCTTAGTAACATAAATTGTAATAAATAATAAATTTTTAAAATTAAATTAAGTAAATAACAGATTTTAAAATATTTAAAGTAAATAGCAATAAAAAATTTTACCACTGAATTTACATAGTAAAAGAATTTTTTACCGCTTAAATTTTCTTTTAACTAGATTTACGTAGTAAAATAATATACTACATAAATTTTTATTTATTGTTATTTACTTCAAATAATTTTAAAATCTATTATCTACTTCAGTTATTTATTGTAAATGTTTACTTCATTTTCCCGTTTAAAAATAAGAAAGTGGTTACCCCTTTTTTTTTTTTTTTTTTTTTTTTTAAAGAATTTAAATCCCTAAGGTGGTTGCTGATAAGGGAAAACATACAATTGCTTGAACACATTTTGCTAGGCTGAAACACACCTCACAACATTTTGATACTCTCATTTTCTCATATTTCACATCGTTTTTCGGCACCTTGCGTCCTAAGTATCATTTTGATTTTTTATTTTGGCCTTTTACCTTTTATGAGTGATATGTCGCGTACATGACTCTTCCAGTCGAAAAATTACATGAGAAGGCCAACCGCTAAAGAATGTACACAAACAAAGGAGACGAATATTAGAATATATGAGTTTAAATTTTTATTTTTTATTTTTATTTTAAAGGATACTCTTTACTCTTCATTAAAATTTTTTTAATCAAATAACTATATTAATAAAAAATAATAAGTAAAAATTAAACTCATACACTTTAAGAATAAAAGCAGTAATTTTCAAAAAAATAAAAATAAAAAGAGAACAAGGAACCTTGAATCTCCGCTCATTAATGATAGCTCTTTTTGATGAAAGACGAATGATAGCTCTCTCTCAATTGAATGGGTGGCTTCAAGTGTCTAGACGCAACATGTCGACGATAGCTTGTAAGTTTTAACTGAAAACATAAGAGAAGATAGCCTGCATCAAAAGCATGCATTTGCCTAATCAACAACAATGCTTTTTGGACGCATATTCCACTTTCATCCCTTAAAATAAGGCCGGTTTGTTTCACGCGTTTAAACTATACTTCTGATTCTGCTACAGTGTCTTCTCTCATAAAAAAATTCAAATAAAAAAATTCTGACCAGTGGATTCTCTCACAAATTTTAAATTCAGAATTAAAATCACTAACTTGAACCCATAAACTAAACGGGCCCCAAAGATTCTATTAATTTCATGTTTAGTAGAGAAATTCGTTCCCTGATTCGAATCATGATTCATGGTTCGCTACAGTATTTTCTCTCACAAAAAAATTCACGTAAATCGAAAATAATTCAAATCACATGGTTTAAATCCTCCAACCAAACGTAAGAGAGAGAAAATTACAGATTATACCTCATTAAATATTAAATTTACTAAAAATATCTATTTTAAAAAATTTTACCTATTGACTAGTTCTAATTTAAAAAGTAAAAATATATTAACTAATATTAAGGGATAAAAATAAAAAAAGTTCCATTTCAAGTGATATTTTTAAAAATGGCCCGAAAAGTAACCACTCCTATGGGCCCACTATATCTCTTGAACAAATGGCTACATTTGGAACCCCAAAATATTTTTGTCTAAGAATTATAAGTCCTAATTTTATACTACCAAGAACAATAAAATTGTAAGAAGAAGATAACTTGAAAAGTCGCCCCTCTCAGATTCACTGTGCTTTCTCTAATCTCTCAATTAACTCTAAAAACAACTGCCCCTCTATTTAAAGAAAAAAACAAGGGCGACCAAATTTACAGGTGTGATCCGCATGTTGTCCGTGCTCATGACAATAATTAAGCTTCACAACTTAACAGCAGAAGTGAAAGAAACTTCACCACAAAGAAAGCAACTCATCGTAGAACCAGTGGAAAGCTCAACCTAGCAATGAACAAAAGACAACTCCAAGAGGGCATCATAAACAGAACATTTCAATGCTCATATTCATTTGGTTACAAACGCAGAATCTTCTACAAGAAAGGCAAGTTCAGTTGCAATCAATACAAAACAAAATTAGATTGCAAGACTAGATTCCAACACTAAATGAAGAAAAGAGCCTAAGTACTCGCCACGACTAAAAGTTGAATAACGAACCTAACGTCCAATCACAACCTCATCGAAGTTCCAGTCTCTTACGAGGTCCCTTCTCACGGCACAGCTCCTGACTAATCGGGGCGTTCCCGACGTTACGCTACTGCTTGGAATCGATGGGTGTGGAGTTACTTTAGATTTTGATAGGGAACTTGATGTAGGAGGAAGAGGTAACCTCCTGGCTAAGCAGCTGGAAATAGCAGAACATCTACCGTCATTGTCTGAACTCGAAACTGAGTAACTCCTAAAGGAGTGTGATGGACTTTCTACGCTATGGCATGCAAGACATGCTAAACTCATATTTGGACCTCAAGTTTCCAACCTCTGCAGAGTGCTTTCCTGACAAAAGAAAAAAAAAAAGGAAAACAAATTAGCATTTTCTTAAATTGATTCTCATAGCTTGTATAACAGAAAACGTGGTCGAGTGTTATCCTTAAAGAAGTACGTTCACAAACTAACAACCAAGAAAGAGAATAAGCAACAAAGAGAAAGAAATCTTAACAGTTGCTATCAACATATTGTACATTTAGAATAACAGATTATAAGGTTAAAATAGGCTTTAAGTTTTAAGAACCCCGCATATAAATTTGTACTTCAGCAAGAGTTCATCTTTAATACTTGCAATGACGAATGAAACAGCAGGGTTCAATTTGGTATAGATTCAAGTATTACTATTATTCTCTTTTTGTCATAAGGAAAAAACTACTTTTATTTTTAGCCTTGATATTACATTTTTTATTTTTTACATTTATCGCCCCTATTCTTTCTTTGTACAAGTTTTTCAAGCACAATTCCAATAACATCCATTTAGACACGAAAGGTGAACACTTCAACAAGACTTATGCGCCCGAGCAAAATAAGTTCATGCAAGTTCGTGCTAAACAGGAATGTTGGTCCATCCACAATCACCTGAAGAACACCTTTAATCTAATAGATCCAAAAGCAGGGACTTAAACTCTTCATTTCTAAACATAGACTTTCATAAGGTAAAATAGCAACAGGGGCAAGACATAGAGGTGTCCTTGTCTTCTACAACTTATTTATCTAGGTAGAATAAAACCAAAGAACAAAGCACTCGCTTCGCTTCTTTGACCTCTAACATTAAGTGATACATTGCTTAAATTAATCATGAATAAAATACTAACTACTAAATCCAGAAGACATGAACATCCATACATGTATTTAACATAAGTCAAGCTCATTGCTAACGAGTTTCTTGTTTCTAGAGAAAAGAGTTGGCAAATAAGAAAATACATTGCCGAAAAACAAAGAGCACGAGATATTAGCGTCTATCTCTACAATGTTTGCTCTCATATTTTTTCATCTTGCAGATAAAAATCCTTGAACCAACCAGGTAAGACAAATAATCTTATTCGAAGAAGTTAAGGGCTCATCTTTGAGGTAAGACATAAAATAAAAGTGCCTCTCTCTGGAAAAGCTCTATAGAGTTTTGAGCAGAGAGAGATTCTAGACAACTTAAATCCACACTCCAATGCCATGCTTGCACACCATTCAATCAAATTAACATAAAGAACTATAGTATTTCCGATTTCGTCAGATTCTAACTTGGAGAAATAGGATATCTAGTTTTACAACTTTAATTCATAGAGAACTGCCTATATATAGTAACTTTGTGGACCTTAGGAACTGAAAAGCTCTGGTTTGGAACTCTTGGACAGCGGCAAAGCCACACTAAAAGCTTTTAGAACTTTGATTTTTACACGTAAAATTTCTCAAGTTATAGCCCTGGAATATGTAACTATGTCTTTATTTAACAAAAACAATCATGTCTAATTTTTTCCATAGTGCCCCCATCTAAAAAATAAAAATAAAAATAATCCATTACTGACTCTTGGGTTATAGAAGTTTTGAGCATACGAGCCAGTTTTAACTTAGCAAGTAAATTCAAGATTTTAAGCTCGTTCATGGGTTATTTGAGGGGAGTAAAGTATTTAAATCGGTAGAAACTGTTGTAAACAAAATGCCCTTTTTACACGCTCATTAACCAAAATTCCAAATTCAGTTTAATGAATGAAGCACCCAATTAGTGGCTAAAGAGGAAAACCCTTGACGGAAACAAATCAATCGTCTCAAATAGACACAAATAATACGATTAAAGCAAAAACCCAAATCACAACTTTTGAGAAAAAAAACAAATCTTCACTCGAATTTCAAGCAATTGTCCAAAACTCAAATTCCAATTATCACCGACACTATGATCTAAGGCAATAACTAAACGAATCAAAGAAAATAGAAGCGAAATAGAAATTACAAAAAAAAAAAAAAAAAACGTAATCTCAAGAGAAAGAAAAGAAACAAGAGATCTTACTGAAGAATTAATCTGGGCGTGTGATATGAGCCAGGCGTTTAGTTGATATTTTGGAGGCTGAAAAGAAGGATCTGAAGAGAAGACTGTAAAGTAGACTTGTATTTATTTGAGCAGTTAAAAAGATTCTCTCTCTCACAGTTCAATCTATTAAAGGAGAGTTTTGTGGATGATTTTTTCTATTTGTATTTTATCAGCTGCACGTTCAAGTCCTGTCTGTCCCACATGAGATGCCATTCTCTCTTCCACTTGTGACCGAGCAAAGCAAACTAATGTTTTCCCTGTCAGCAATATTTTCCTTTTCTTTCTTTATCGTAGGATCTGATGCGGGTAGTGTGTGTGTATATATATATACATATATATATATATATATATGACTCATTTATTTTATTAATTTAAGTTTAAAATTTAAGTTTTATTACAGTAAAAAACTCTCAGAAATAGTTATATTTAACTTTTTTACTATAATAAAAAATTCTCATATAAAATCACATTTCAACTCAAATCAGTAAATTAAACGGGTTTATATATATATCTCTCTTTAATTCGGTTATAATCATATTATAAAATAAAAAGTATATATAACTAGAAGTGGAAGTTTAGATGATCCGGCAAAGCCGAATGAAATTTATGGTTCAACCCAGTCCTAAACTCGATGGGTCTAGAGCCGTTCTCATATTTTATAAAGTATTTAAAAAATAAAAATAAAAAAGAGTGTTCGAGTCTAACCGAGTCGGCCCAAATAAGTTTCTAAACTTGACATGTCGGTCTAGCCCAGTCTAAAAATTTAGGCCGATTCAAACTAACAATGACGCGTCAGTTTAAATTTACAACTCTATAAATAACAAAAGTTCTAACAGTTAAAAAACATAGACTTGTTAATAGTTCTTTTTTAAAGCCCTAATATAAGAATCTTTTTTTTTTAATAGGTATCAATAATTGGAGAATTTTTATAGTAAGACACCTTTTTTTTTTTTGGCCCAACTGGTAGAGCAAATTTCTTTAGCCGCCAAATAAAATTCTAACAATTGGATTTGTGAGTGTGACACTCGTAGATCTAATCATTAAAATTTTGTTCGATGACTAGAAAAACTTATTATAACGGTAGGGTAAAACAACATGACCTACTATAGAAATCTCTATTTTATTACTGTTAGAGGTATTAATTGAATCAAGTGGTCACTAGCAATAAAAAAAATGAATTGAGTGGTCTTTCTACGGTAAAGAACCTACTGGCAGTGGTTTTTCAAAATGTTAGATATGATGAAGATTATATCAAAATAAAAGTGTCTTTTCTGATAGTATTTTTACACTACAGAATCAGTTTCTGACTGTTAGATTTGATTAAAATCATGTCAAATTAAAAAAAAATTCATAACAAATAGTTTATGATGTAAATCACCTTTTCAGTAGTTAAATTTTTCAACACCTACCAAAGAATTCTCTCAAGAAAAAAACATAAAAAATTAACTAACAGAATCTTATGTAAATTTGACCGTTTAAAACACAACCCTATTGGTATGTGTTTTTTCATATTCTAATGTAGAATTTTATAAAAGAGAATACTTGCTTTCTCTTTTTGGTGAATGAGAACATTATTAGTTACCTGAAAATGGTATTTAAGCTATTTTTGTTGGAAAGAAAATAAAATAGAAGGGATATATAATTTAGGTGACAAAAAGTCAGATGAATAGAAGGATCTATTCTTATTGTGTTATAATGAATTTCTTACTCTTAAAAAAAAAATCCTCACATTGAGAGATATTAAATTGAGGGGGGTTTTTTTTTTTTTTTTGGAAGAATTTGTAATCTCTCGCTAATTAAAATTTACTCATCATTTTCACCCTACCAAACAATCATGTGTCCTAAAAAGCCAAAACCTTCTACTAGTCCTCAAACTCTCCTCTTACCCGTTTTTTTCTCTTACCAAACAAGCTCATAGTATTACCTTATGCTAAGGTCACTAACTCGCGTATGCTAACTAATGTTACAATCTTTTTAATCAAAGAATGATCTCATGACTTGCATTAAAAATTGAAAAAGCAAATAAAAAATAGGGAGGAGAATATAAAAATTTAACGTGGTTTGATATTGTGTCTACGTCCACAGACAAAAAAAAAAAAAAAAAAAAAAAAAAAGAAGAGAGAATTCACTAGTAAGGAGTACTGTAATTTGACTTTGTATAAATACAAATTATAATAACATAATTGAATAAGTTACCTAAAATTAAAATTAAAAATTTGCCTAATATAATAAAAGTACTAATAAAAGTAAAAACTACTAAAAAAAGTAACAATATGCAAAATATTAACTTTCTTTAATAAATCATTGGTAAATATAGAGTGGGGACACCAGAGTGGTTCCTCTCAATTTCAAAGGGACTCTGATGCCTTAATCAATAAAAAGATCCTATGGAGATGATTACGGCAAGAGATAAAAGGATTGAAAGATTTAATAAAGGAGGGGTCGTAGTGATAGAGTCGAACTTTTTATTTTAGAAGGACAAGATGAACTAAAATGAAATACATAATTAATAAAGAGCATGAAAAATAAAAGATTATTAAAATTTCATCTCATGCGGAAGTAAACATTGCCATCACGAGAGTATAATCCATATTTCTTGCTCATTCATTATCATCAAGCCAAATGAAAAAACTATTTTGATGATCAGTTATCTACACCACCATCAACTTTCATGAAACAAATGGGCCCGTTTAGTTCGTTAATTTGAGTTTTTAATTTGAGTTAAGATGTGACTTTATATGAGAATTTTTGACTGTAATAAAAAAATTAGATGTGATTGTTTCTGAAAATTTTTTTATTATAACAAAACTCGAATTATAAATTTAAATTGGTGAAATAAACGAGGCTAAATTGTCAAATCTTGCGCCTTTTTGTGCCCACGTTTTCTTCTAATCTAGGCCCATCTATCATGATACTGGATTTTGGAGTCCTTGTAAAACTAGACGTAATGGCTACACACACCAGGAATGAGTCCAGGGGCAAATATGTCTGCTACTATAATATATGACTCTGAAAAAACTTCTTTAACTGTTGATTCTCACAATTGTTTCCAGATGGGGGGAGAGATGAGTTTTGTTTCAGCTTCACCTTTAGTCATGGGATCACGTTACATTCATCCACATAACTAAGACATCGTTTGGGTAAACAGGTAATTTAATGATCCGTTTAGTTTACGCATTTAAGTCACTAATTTTAATTATGAATTCAAATTTTGTGAGAGAATTATTGACGATAAATTTTTTTATTCAAATTGTTTTTGAGAGAAAAATAATGTAATACAATTAAAATTATGGGTTTAAACGCGTGAAATAAACGGACCCAAGTATTTTGAACCAAGAATTTGGTAAAACTTTTTTAAGTTCAGTTCAAACTAATGATTTAATGTTTTCAACCACATTTCTCTTTTTTTTTTTTAAAAAAATTTTATTTTATAAAAAAGAACGTTAAGTTTATCCCCATTGTTTTATTCTCAACATTTTGAACCAAAAATTGAGACCATCAAGTGGAGCCCTAAAGTACTGATTGATATATCCGGGTTTCATTTATGACAGACCGCAAAGACTTGTGAACTTATTATCTAGTCAACTTCCACTTGGAAAATAGCATTGATAACGAGGTAAAAATAAATAAAAAACTAAAGAACTATAGGGGTTGATATTTTGTCCTTTTTGAGTTAGGTAATTTAAATATAGATTTTGAGTTGAGTTTGAGTTATAATTTGAGTTGAAGTTGTAATTTAAAATTGTGTTTAGTTGTGTAAACTTGAGTTATAATTTGAGATTATAATTTATTTGAGTTTATGTTTGTTTAAACTAATTCTTGAGTTGTGAATAGTATCCTGAATTTTTTTTTCTTTCATTTAATTGATTTTATGTAATTTAATTTGAATAAATAAAAGTGAATCATCTATAAGTAGTAATAAATTTAAAAGCAATGTAGGCATTTTTTTCATTTAATAAATTAAAATACCATATAAAAAGTTACTAGAAGATGATTAAAATACATTTGGAAGATGATTAAAAATTATGTGCCATATGGATATACTTAAAATTTTCAGGTCTTTTTCTCTTAAACCAGGGGTGCCCAAATCACATTTTGTAACTGAAGCAACAAAGCATTCAAGAGAGGAAAAAAACAAAGTTGAGTTTGGCTCTTTTTCTCCTAAACCAGGGGTGCCCATACAACTGGTTTTGCTCTTATAAACGCCTAGAGAAACCTGTACAAGTATGGTTTTGCTCTATGAATTTTTACCAGAAATTGAACACAAGCTTTTCCCAAACTATTGCATATGGATGTTAAATCACAAAATGCCGAACAAATAAATCAATAAATTGGTTCTATACTTACCGAATTTGAGCCTATGGAGGAGGAAATTTGATCCCCTTGGATATTCTCCAAACGCGAGGAAGGGTTAGCAAGTCTGAGGTACCGGCGATGATAGGGGCAGGGGAAGTAGGTTTGACGTTTCGACTGGGGAGCTTTACGATGCGAACTCTTGCCTCTACATCGAACTACGATGTTTACCCACCGAGGTTGCTGCACCGATGGATTCCCCACAAATTTCTCCGTTTTTAAGGGGAAACAAAAATGATGTAAATCGGCTTCGTCAAGGTTGCGGGCTAGGGTTTCCAAATCTAAAGATTGGAGGAAAATAGATCTGCAACGAATTTGGACAGAGGAGAAAGGATTATAACATTGAAGAAGCATACGGCCACGGTCAAAAGAGATCTGCAACCTGCCAATCTCGATCAGAGGAGAAGCACGTGAATGAAGGGCTCGAAGGAAGAAAGCAAGCGACATGCACGACAAAGGTGGATGAATCTCAACTGTGTGCTCAAGAGGTCAGGAATCATCACTGTAGCAGTTCAGAGGACTTAACTCGAATAGGTGGGAGGCCATTAACTCGAGAATGGGGAAAAAACTTGAGTGATTATTCGAGTTTGGTCTCGAGAAAAATGAAGCCGAACTTAAACTTAAGCCAGCCTGTATCACTCGAGTGGACCTTCTAGAGTAAAAACATGCAACCGAACAGGGCCATAGTTGTGCAAACCAATATCCGAGTCTCAACTGTCCATCATTCATTGCAATATTGTATGTACAAAGATACAAGTAGAATTGTCAAGAAATTTCAAAGACCCGTGACCAAAGTATATTATTTATGTAGTAGTCTCTCCGAGACTGGCCTTTGGAAGGAAAGATGAAAAGAAGTCTTACGTGTACACTCTTCCATCACATTCAACTTACAACTTAAATTCTATTGCTATAGTAATTTTTCTTACAAAAATTGAATTAAAATTTTTTATTACAGTATTTTTTTTTCACAGATATAATTGAAGTGCTTAATTTGAATTGTGAAACAAACATACCATTTATTTTCAGTGAGCAATTTGGATTGAGTTATAATCATTCGTTTATAATCATGCTTATTCGGGTTGGTTTGTGGTTTAAGCTATACATATATATATATATATATATATATAATACATATTAGTATTTATTGTTCTTATCTTGTTTGTTGTTTCTCACTCTTTGCAGAGAAGTCTATCTGTTATTGAGAAGTTGGGGATGTGAATTAAGTAGACGTTTGATTCATAAATTAGAATCATGTGATTAGAATTATTTTTAATTTACGTGTATTTTTGTGAGAAAAATATTGTAATAAATCATGAATCATAATTCAAATCATGGTTTGAATCCTCCAATCAAACATCCATTGTTGAGTGATTAGAATTATTTTTAATTTACGTGTATTTTAGTTTTACTGAACTTCTGTTACTATAGATTTGGTTGTCAACCTAACTGGGCACCGATCTATAATTGAAATGTACTAGTTGCCTTTAATATCAATTATTCTCTGTTTACTTAAGAAAAGAAGACTCGAAGTCGATTGGATTGTAACATTCAAGATTTTGTTAAACTATTTTATCTTAGCCATATGTTTCTATTCCCAATACTTTTGCTTTTGGGGTTGGATTGGAGGAATTTTTCATTTGGTTGATTCGGAAATTTTAATCCAAAATTTTTGAGTTGATTCTCATCCTTTTCGCTGATTCGAGTTTAGAATTCGAGTTTTGTTACAGTAAAAAACTTTCAGAAATAGTCACATTTAACTTTTTTACTACAGTAAAAAATTCTCACACAACATCACATCTCAACTTAAATTAAAAACTTAAATTAGTGAACGAAACGGGTTCTTCAATCTGTCAAATCCAATCCGTGAACTAGTACGTACCCACCTATATATTATTGACAAATATGGCGGGTAGAACTTGATAATTATAATACACTTTGAGTGGTCTTTTTATCCAATTTACGACTCATGTCAGAAGAAGATGAGGACAGAAATCCATTTCCATGCAGTTTTCTCCAAATAACAAGTGTCTTGCTCCAACAGACACAAACTGACCTTCCAATTCAATTCCCATGCTACCCTCTGCGACCGCATTTAGTTTTCTCTCTGGCTCATTCTGCAACTATTTAGTCTTGTCGTTTTTTCCCTCCCTCTGATAATAAGGAAGTAACCATGGTAAAAGGAAAAAAAAAAAAAAAAAAAACAGATAAAAAGATAAATTTTACAAATTTCTAATGAACTTTATCATTCATGTTAATAATATACTCTCTTAAATTTTAAAATGTACATATTATACCTCCTCATCCTTCTGATTATGTCAAGTTTTTTAATGAAATATTTGGTGATTTTAATTATCTATATGCATACAAATATACATAATTTGTGCTTGATGTGGGGTTGGAATCCCTAATAGATGCCAACTTAATTAGATAATTCTTAGAAAAGGGGCAGGTGAAACATAAATTTGTGCCTTGGCCCTTGTGGACAGTTCTTTTGCGACATCAAGACATATATAAATGGTACCTAAGTTTATAAAGCCATGTGTATGCATGGTAATGCAAAAATAAATATAGATTTTCATGACAGCGAGGAAGGTTGTTTTCAAAATATTATTTTCTAAAAGCTTGGACAGTTTTATATATATTCCTATTCCTAAAGTAACTGTTCACTTTGCTGGTATATATATAAACACTGTGCACTTCATTAAATAAGATGCTAAGGTAATTACTATTTGGTTTCCCTTATCCCTTATATATAAATTTATTGCCAAAATTATCCCAGAGCATAAATATTGCTGCAGATACAAGTATTAATTCAACTCATCAATTTCCATGATATATGTAAGTTCCAATTATTCTGCTGCAAACTTTTATTTGGTTGGTTATGTTATTAAAACAATAATAATATATATGATATTTATGATGACTTCTTTTCTGCACCCACTTATCAGGCTAGTCACCATGTTGATGAATTTCATGTCTTTGCTAAACAATTTTATTTTTTATTTTTTATTTTTTATTTTATTTGAAATGAAATGGTCTTTGCTAAACAATTAATAGCTAGCTAGGCAATAGATTTTATTCGCGAGGATAAGGGAATAACTCTGGATATGAGGTTTTAACTGGAAATTAAATTTGAGAACTTGCTTTTCTCTCATCTTTTCCTTCTATTTCTCTATTTTCCTTTAACATAATAGTTAATAATAAAAAAAAAACACTGCACATACCTACCTAATTATATAAAAAAGTGTTCTAAATTAATCATGCAAATCATTATCTATAGACTTTTCTCAAAAAGTTTTTTTGGTCATCGTTTCTTTTTCATATCTTGTTTCTATTTTGTTGTCTTCTTCTTCTTCTTCTTCTTTTTTTTCCTTTTTTTTTTTAATAAATGAGTAATTACATGCATCAAGAAGGGGGGAAAAAAATTCCCATTAGGTTGACGACCGCTTTACTGTTCATTAATTCACCAAACTGCCAGCTTCCATAAAAAAATAAATAATATTTAATAAACTAGCCTTACAAGCTAAAGCAGAAAAAATATTTAATTATCAATATTAATCAAAGCTAAAGAACTAAATTAAGTCTGAAAGATTGACCCCACCAATAAGGTGAATCCGTTTAGGAATTGAGCCCTAATCTCTATTTCTGAGAGCAATAACTCAAACAATTAAAAACAATAAAATAAAGCATATATAAACAAAGAGTTATAATAGTTCACTTTTAATGTGAGAGTTAATTAACTTTGTCGCAAACAATATTTGTTTTACTATAAGGAGACAATAAGATAGTACAACAAATGTGATCTTCCACCTCACAATTATTACTTTTTTTTTGAATTTGAGGTGGATTGATTCAGGCCCTGTTCATTTCACCGATTTGAGTTTTGCTACAGTAAAAAGCTCTCAGAAACAGTCACATTAAACTTTTTTACTACAGTAAAAAACTATCACATAAAGTCACATCCCAACATAAATTAAAAACTCAAATCAACAAACTAAACGGGCCCTTAAACTCTGCACCTTATCGTAGAATACTTAGATACAAAATTACCGTCAGGTCAGGTCATGTGTACAATCACAAAATTGTTACCTTTCACTATCTTTATAAA
The DNA here is from genome assembly GCF_000414095.1 of Morus notabilis. Taxonomy (NCBI): domain Eukaryota; kingdom Viridiplantae; phylum Streptophyta; class Magnoliopsida; order Rosales; family Moraceae; genus Morus; species Morus notabilis. The sequence continues at coordinate 97,488 of NW_010360512.1, forward strand.
TGTCTCTAGTGAGAGAGGTATGATTGTGTGTATTGGGGAGAGAGAGAGAGATGATTGTGTGTATTGATAGTCGATACTCGATAGACCGTTTACATGCATTAATCGTATCTCTCGTATCATCTGGGGTAGCCAATATCATAAAAGAATTGCACAGAAAATAAGCTAAACAATTAATACATTGCTAAAGAAGTTAGGTAGCCCTTCTGTTAAAATGTATCTTGTTTTTATTTTGTTGTCTTCTTCTTCTTCTTTTTTTTTTTAATAAATGAGTAATTACATGCATCAAGAAGGGGGGAAAAAATTCCCATTAGGTTGACGACCGCTTTACTGTTCATTAATTCACCAAACTGCCAGCTTCCATAAAAAATAAATAATATTTAATAAACTAGCCTTACAAGCCAAAGCAGAAAAAATATTTAATTATCAATATTAATCAAAGCTAAAGAACTAAATTAAGTCTGAAAGATTGAACCCACCAATAAGGTGAATCCGTTTTGGAATTGAGCCCTAATCTCTATTTCTGAGAGCAATAACTCAAACAATTAAAAACAATAAAATAAAGCATATATAAACAAAGAGTTATAATAGTTCACTTTTAATGTGAAAGTTAATTAACTTTGTCGCAAACAATATTTGTTTTACTATAACGAGACAATAAGATAGTACAACAAATGTGATCTTCCACCTCACAATTATTACTTTTTTTTTTTTTTGAATTTGAGGTGGATCGATTCAGGCCCCCCGTCCATTTCACCAATTCGAGTTTTGCTACAGTAAAAAGCTCTCAGAAACAGTCACATTAAACTTTTTTGCTACAGTAAAAAGCTCTCAGAAACAGTCACATTAAACTTTTTTGCTACAGTAAAAAGCTCTCACATAAAGTCACATCCCAACATAAATTAAAAACTCAAATCAACGAATTAAACGGGCCCTTAAACTCTGCACCTTATCGTAGAATACTTAGATACAAAATTACCGTCAGGTCAGGTCATGTGTACAATCACAAAATTGTTACCTTTCACTATCTTTATAAATGTCTCTAGTGAGAAAGGTATGATTGTGTATATTGGGGGGAGAGAGAGAGAGATGATTGTGTGTATTGATAGTCGATACTCGATAGACCGTTTACATGCATTAATCGTATCTCTCGTATCATCTGGGGTAGCCAATATCATAAAAGAATTGCACAGAAAATAAGCTAAACAATTAATACATTGCTAAAGAAGTTAGGTAGCCCTTCTGTTAAAATGTCCCCAATAGACACGACTTTTCCTCTATAAATGACCCTATCCCAAAAATTCCCCTTTAACCTTATAAATTCACACGTAGAAAGTTAGAAACTACCACCAAAGTTACCACTTAGGCTCCAATGGCTACTCCAAAAATGTCACCATCTTCAACACTTCCATTTATAGCATTCCTCATTATGTTCCAACTTTTCTCTTGCTTCTCCCAATGCAGTTGTTGTTGTTGCGACATTAACAAAACTGGGGACAATAACGTTAAAGGAATGTTTGTGTTCGGAAGCTCTCTAGTGGACAATGGCAACAACAACTTCTTAGGGAACTCCTTGGCCAAAGCCAATTACTTGCCATATGGCGTGGATTTCCCTCTGGGGCCTTCCGGGAGATTCACAAACGGGAAGAACGTCGTCGACCTCATCGGCGAGAAGCTTCGCCTTCCTTCCTTCCTTCCCGCTTTCGCCGATCCCTCGACCAAAGGAAGTAGAATTCTTCACGGTGTTAATTATGCTTCCGGTGCTAAAAATGGTTTCGTAAATCATCGACATTGAATTTTTTTATAAATTATTGATTAGTTAATCATGAATATACGAACATATGACTAATTTATCAATTTAATTGAACCACAAAAAAGTTATTGATTGGTCAAATTAAAAAAAAAAAAAATTAACAGTTTTTTAGTTTAACAAAATATGAATATTCACTATAAATACTCATTAAAAATAGTCATTAATGTAGCCGGAAAAACTTGTAGACGTTGTTTTTAGTTTAGGTTTTTGGCGCAAAGACAATAATTTTGTTCTTACATTTTTTTTTATTTTATAAAATATTAGTCCTTAAATTTTCGTAGTCCTTTGGCATTTTGTTCTTAGGCCTATTAAATTAAGATAAGAGAGAAAGAGGAAAATAGGCCAAGACTTGAGATGAATTAAAATTATTAGGCCAATAGTTTACATAAGTTAATAAATAGGCCAAATTACTGTTTTTGTCCATAACTTGTCTGGTTATGAACCATAACTTGATAAGTTATTATCCATAACTTGTCTGGCTATGAACTATAACTTGACAAGTTTATCCATAACTTATCTAGTTATGAACCATAACTTAACAAGTTATGGCCTATTAATTTTTATAACTAAAAATTGACTTATATACTTTCTTAAGCTTTTTATATTGACCTATTTTCTACTATTTCTCTTAAGATAAGATGTTTGTACGCCCAGGTTCCTTCATTTTCTCAATATAAGCTAATACTTAATAATGCGGGACCCTCTAAGGTCAATTCAGTATCACATATTTAATTGGTAATGTTCTGTAAAACTTTACCATTTATTTTAGTAAACAAAAAAACAGAACAGTAACTATTGCCAAAACTAGACTTTAATATTTTAATCATTTTCCTTTAGGTTTGACAATTTTATCTCTTTCTCTAAAACATTTCCGATATTAAGCGGTGTTTAGAATGCAGGTCCTGCATGCAGTATAAGATTCACAGATAAAATTCACCTTTTATTTAGTGGTGGTGTTTAATACCGGTATTGTTTCAAGCATTTTTTTAAGATTACTCTTTTTTTTATCTTTTTCATATATATATATATATATATATATATCCACAGGGCAATGTAACAAGTCTGAATCAACAAATCAGAAACTTTGAGCAAATAACTTTGCCGGAACTGGAGGCTCAGCTGGGGGGCAAAACCAATAAATCATCAGTTTCAGACTACTTGTTTGTGGTGGGAAGTGGCTCAAACGATTACTCATTCAACTACTTCCTGAGAGGACTCAACCACAATGTCAGTCTCCAAGCTTTTACTGCAAACCTCACCGCCTCTTTGTCCCACCAGATCAAGGTATAATATGCATGCATTCATTTACTTTACATTTTTGCCCTTTTATTTTATTTTTTCTCTCTCTCTCTCACTCATTTAATACGGACATGACATATTTGGTCTAAGTTTCCCATTTTAAAGACAGACAATTAAAGATGTACATTTACTATAATATATACATACGTGGACATTTGGTCCAAGTTGCATTAACTTCCTTTGATTAGAGTTTTAATTTCAGAATATATATACATACATCTATATAATGAGATCAGGAGTCGCCCTTTTTTTTTACCTAGTAATAATGAGATCACATTGTCAAGATGGCCACTATTTTTGTACAGGTTTGTTGTTGGATCCCAACGCCCTCGAATTTAAGAGAACGTTTGGTATAAGGATTCTAAAATCATAATTCTTGTTTAAATCAGTATTTATTTACAAAAAAATAAAAAGTCGTTTTGATTTGACTCACTCAAAAGTCGTTTTGATTTGAGCTGTGCTTCCGTCGAGCCGTTCAGCTTTTTTTAAACGCATTTCTCTTTAACTGTTGGTAGCAGTGAAAATGACAAAAATACCTAATCAATCTTTAACCGTCAATCTTTTTGTTGCTTTAATCTTGATCGTAGATAATGTCATATCTTAATCTTTAATCATCAAACATATTTCTCATTTTTGTTGCTAAATAAGGCGTTTTTAACGAGCTGATATTATTGATCAGACTTAGATCATCTATCCATTATTAGTGTATAAAATGATATCTAACGAATCAAATTATATCACCATCACTAAAAAAATATTAAAAATGCTTTGTTAACTGATTTTTCCTGTTTTAACATTTAAGATTATCTGAATCCTTATTGTCATGCAAAAGCAACACTCCTGTCGCATCTAAAGCGGATAGGCCCTCCCAACTTATCCAATTAGCTTTCTCATTTTTTTAGGATTTTTGTTTCCTTAGAAATTTATGTTTTTTTTTTTTTCTTTATAATTCTCGACTCAAAAGGAAAAAGAAAAGGATTTTTCCATCCTTTGTCCAATGTATAATGCGACAAATACTTAGTAATTTATTGGTCATGCAGAAATTGTACAGCTTGGGAGGTCGAAAGTTTGTATTAATGTCCATAAACCCAATTGGGTGCAGTCCCATGGTTATGACGTCAGTGGGCCGACCAACAACACAGAATCGGTGCATACAAGGCCTCAACCTTGCAGCTCGCCTCTTCAACAACCACCTGAAATCATTAGTGGATGTCATCAAGACACAAATGCCCGGCTCCACTCTTGTTTATGTCAACTCTTACAAGATTATAAGGGACATCATCAGAAATCCTTCCTTAAAAGGTAATAATACATATTATTTCCAAATAATTAGTATCAACTAAATATAACGAAATTTGTTTACTTATAACTTCCATCTCAATGGTTGTACAAAGAGGTACATGTGAATGAAACTAGTACTTTAGTGAAGGACAGTCTACGAGAATTCTCTCTTCCATCATTCTCAGGAACGATTCTTATTGCATGGTGTAAGGTTTACAATTATGTCACTTACTAACCTGCTAAATATGGATATGACTGATGTAATTTAAGACTGTTACGTGCTGATGAAAGTATGAGTCAAATTTCTTTCTGTTTCACATGTAGTCTCAGGAGATTATTAAATAACCGTTATGTCGGGGACATGAGGATACACTGATATTTTTTTATATATAGACAAAATTAAAGATCTACTATAAGTTGTAAAATTAGGCCAACGACCTATGCCCGACTCAGACCGGATGCTCGGGTGGATTGGGCCGGGGACGACCCATAAGAGCCACGGATCCGCCTGTTTAACACGGCCTTAATTAACTATATTAACGGGCTTAATTAACTATTGCAGGTTTTAAGGAGGCCAGCAATCCTTGTTGTGAAGTGGCATTAATGAATGAAGGAGGGAATGGAGTTTTATGCAAAAGAGGAGGGCAAGTGTGTGAAGATAGGAGTACTCGTGTGTTTTTCGATGGTTTGCATCCAACTGAAGCTGTGAATGTCCAAATAGCAAGCAAGGCCTATACTTCTAATCTCGAAAGTGAAGTTTATCCCACTAATATTCAACAAATGGCCTCCAAAATATGCTAAGACTCTCGTGAGATATGTTTAGTTGGTATCTATTATATACATAAACTCTCTAGGTTAGGGAAATATATATATATATATATATATATATCCAATATTAAATATTAGGTTTTGGAAAGTATGTAACATATATTTGGTGTTGTAAATTTAATGAAGTAGTAAGGATATTTTCTTGTTTGATTAGTGTTCTCTCTATAATTTACCCTGTGTAATACAATCTAATAATTAAACTAATTGCATCCCCAGTGCAAAATCTGAAAATGGCAAAAATATATTACAAGTACTGCAAGTGCAATCAAGCAAGTTTTGGAAATCCGTCAATGTACTATTTTACCTTTAAGATTGAATAGAGAATACATGAATAAAAGCTTTTAAGATACCAATTTGCGAAATCTTATAAGCCTATAACTTGAGTAATAACTTGTTCTATTTTCAACAAGACGCTAGTTATAATAAGCCTATAACTTGAGTAATAACTTGTTCTATTTTCAACTCCTCACTCTGAATTCCAACTATTTATTCTAAATAGTAAATCTCGTGCACTTCGATTCATGTTCATGTCCACATCGATTATGTATAAGTAAAGTGCACGCCACAAACTTATAAAATTGCATTTGTCAGTATAATGATGACTCTTGGTTTAGAGCTGAGAGAGAATATATTACCTATATTTAATATAAATTAATTTAGAATTTCAATAGTTTCCTTACACGGATTGCGTGTATAATTATGGGAAGTCTAATAAGAAATTGAATTTTATGGATAAATCCATTATTCAACGTATGAGGCTAGTGTGACCTCTCTAGCCATGTCACTTTCGTCAACAATGTGAAGCGTAATAAAGTATGGCATTGAACAAAACCCATACCATTTCTAACTAATTCCAATTGTTGATGTTAGTTTATTCAATTTACTTTATTATTTTGCCAAGCAAATGAGAAAAACATCAACTTGCCTAAAAATAATAATTGAATTTCACTTCATAAAAAAAAAAAAGAGTTTCTCTAGTAGGACTAAAAAAAATAAACTACTTATAATTCCATACTTTCAACCGTTAGATTTATACCAGAAACTATCTTTTTACATATTTTTTTAATCTAATGTGATTTTAACCAGATTTAATAACCATAATAAAAAAAATAAAAAAAATTGAATGAATGAAACGAAGCCCTATTTATATCCCATCTCTTCCCCCCTTCTCATTAATAGTAATCCAAACAAAGTCTCCTTGCTTTAAAATGGCATCATCAGAAACTCATTCAAAAATGCTATTTGTTATCTTTCTTCTCTGTTTCCTCTCTTATTTGTCCCTATGCACCTCCCAATCCAATAACTGTGCATTTCCAGATCAGGAAATCACTACTAGGGCAAATAGAACTTGGGGGCTGTTTGTTTTTGGAAGCTCCCTTGTGGACAATGGCAACAATAACTTCTTTGAAAATAGGGCACAAGTGAATTATTTGCCTTATGGAATAGACTTCCCAAACGGTCCTACCGGCCGGTTTACAGACGGCAAAAATTTGGTTGATCTTCTTGGTGAGCTTCTTAACCTGCCAAACTTAATTCCTCCTTTCAAAGATCCCACAACAAAGGGAAGGAAAATTGTTTATGGTGTCAATCATGCATCTGGTTCTTCTGGTATTTTAGATGAGACCAGCTTAATTTCGGTAAGCTTGCTAGCTTCTACATGCCTCAAAACTTACTTTTGATACTATGTTCATGGTATTTGTTAAAAACGTATACCATATATATGTAATCTAAAATCTATCCATTTATTGTTTTCAATTGTTGTTTAAGTTCTTTTTCTTTTCACTAGTGCCACAGAAAAACGAATTAAGAAATCATAAACCCATATGCACACATTTATACGTAGAATATACGTGAAGTGATTCATTTTCCCGTTCATTTTACTTATTTGAGTTTAAAATTTAAGTTTTACTACAGTAAAAAGTTTTCAGAAACAGTCACATCTAACTTTTTTTCTACAGTAAAAAGCTCTCACATAAAGTCATATCTCAACTCGAATTAAAAACTCAAATCAATGAACTAAACGGGTCCGCTCATATGACTAGTCATCACACGCCAATGGTGATGTCAGAAAACATTTTTAGTGGAGACACAATATAGATGATTGTAAACGATAAATTCTTATTAAGTGAGAATATATAGTCATAAGTTTTTATTATTAAGTGTGAGTAAAATTATAATATTTCTTATTACATTTACACACAACTAAACTTACTTTTAAAACATTTATACACAAAATATTCAAAATTTTAAAAATTTGAGTGAAGACACATGCCTTACAGCTCCGTTCACAGGCAGCATTATTATATATATTCGCATGTACTTTAGACATCGATATGATAAGGTGGCTAGCCAAAGGAGTCCATATACAACCATGAAACAAACAACCATAATATTTATACCTTTCACAAGAAAAGCCTATTACCTAAGTTTCTAATTTATACATTGCGTAATAACAGGGAGGATACACGTGAAACTATTCCCATATATATGTGATCTGTATAACTTACATATTTCATTTTTCTCAAAAAAAACAAAAACAAAAACAAAAAGAAAACTTAACATATTTAATTAATCCGTATAATAATTTCAATCACTAAATCATCTCATAGTTTACTGTATACGATGATCATTGATTAATCGCAATTTTTCTTTTTCTTTCTCAGGGGAACGTGACCAGCTTGAGTCAGCAAATAAGGGACTTTCAGGAGGTGACACTGCCAGAATTAGAAGTTCAGCTTGGTTGCAATAGCTCTGATTCACTTCCAGGCTACTTGTTTGTCGTTGGGGTGGGAGGAAACGACATCCTTTTTAACTACTTCCTCAGGCAAACCTATCCCAGAGTTGATCCTCAAACATTCACAGCCAACCTTACTGCCATTCTATCACAGCGTCTACAGGTATATATGTACACCCTCTCTCTCTCTATATACACATCATATATATATATACATATATATATATATATATATGCACACAGAGGCACTGACGCACATATATATGGTGTAATGAAAACAACTTTTAAAAAAAAAAATAATAATAAGGATAGAGCATGGCTTCAGATAAAAACAAATTATCGAACATTAAATGAAAAGTAAAAATATTCCTGGCTAGCTAGTTTTCTTTCAAAATATTTTCATCCATTTAAGCGGACGTAAAACTTTTACTTACCTGCACCATAAAATCAAATAATGTGTTAATTAATAGCAAAAAATTTTACTCAAGAACTCATATTAATTGGTGGTCACGGGCTTAGTTCATAAGATATAACTGCAATATTCTATACATAAGAATTCTAAAGCCTTGAAACGACAGACGTAAAAAACCGGCACACGTACTACCAATAAAATTAAAGAAAAGAAGACAAACATTTAACGTGATTGAAGAGAGAAAACTCACTAGTTAAAGACACTATCATTAGGTTACATATAAATACAAATTTACAGGTACAAAATTGGTAAGTTATTTCCTAAAAAGAAAAAAAAAAGTAAAATTTGAATAAGTTATCTTAGACAATCAAATCTCCTCCTAGTTTGCAATTCATGAAAAAAAAAAAAAAAAAAAAAAAACACTTAAGCTATTAAGAGGTGGGCGAATGATAGTATTATATTTAAAGAAAGTTTGAGGAATGCCACCAACAAAACTCAACTTTGGATTTACTCTTCGAATATTGGAGTTTTTAATTTGTACCGCATAAATGAACCAGTCAAAAGTCAACAAAATATGATATAATAATTGGAACCACAAAGAAAATGTGGAATAAATTCAAATAGATATAGCATACAACCTAATTTTTTTTATACATATATTTACACTCGCAAATTATAATTAAAGAATCAGGTAGGTTACTCAAGACTATCAAATCTGTTATAAAGTATAGTATGAAAATAACTACAAACAAATTCAAAACTCTTGCTGAAGATAACTATATAGGAAATTAAAGCTAAATTTCCCTAACGTTCCGTGCAAGACTCCGATCTTTGTATGAGCACTACAACAAAATAACTAATAAAAGACGGTAGGGGTTGAAAAAACACAGTCGGATGTTGGGAAGATGAGTTTGGAGAGGCTTGAGCAGAGACTGTAGTTGTCTAGGGCACTGGACAGAAATCGACGGGGGCACAAGGGGTGCCGGGAGGTAACAGGCGTGGGGTGTAGGGTCGACAATTGTTGGGCGTGGCCGCGTAGGTAACCAAGAATTAAGGCCTCGTTCGTTTTGTAGATTTGAGTTTTCAATTCGAGCTGAGATGTGACATTTTTTTAGAGCTTTTAACTGTAATAGAAAAAGTTAAATGTGACATTTTCTGAGAGCTTTTAACTGTATAAACTTAAAACTGAAAACTCGAATTGGTGAAATGAACGAAGTCTGTTGCTCATTGAAGTGATAGAGTTTTGATACCGGTGTTATGTTTTGGAAATAAATAACGGCTTTATTTTTCATTAAATTGAATAAATATACAAGTTATAATTACGTAATCGAGTAAGAGTCACTGAAGATTATTAAATTTTCTAGAGTCAAGAGATTTACTAATAAATTCAAATTTCGTAATAAAGATAACTATATAGAAGTTGAACTTTTTTTCTAAAATATCCTCTTGTTACGTAAAAGAATTATAATATCATTGTGTCAAACTTATAATTTGTTCGTGAAATGCAGAAGCTGTACAGTTTGGGAGCCAGGAAATTCGTGTTAACTGCAGTCTATCCACTGGGAAACAGTCCGTTGGTAGAGTTGAACATGCCAAATTGTACTGTCGTTTGTGCACAAGCTATAAACCAAGTTGCTCAAATCTACAACAGAAATTTGAGGTCAATGGTGGAAGATTTCCAGCGGAGAATGCCTGATTCCAATTTGGTTGTCATTGAAACCTATAACATTGTCTCAGAAATCCTCCTCTTTCCTGCTTCTAGAGGTACTAATATTCCTCATTTGGAATTTCGGATTGAGAAAAGAAGTTATATTATTTTTTACTTAATCCGAACAAAAATAAATGTGATTTTTTTTTAAAGAAAATAAATGTGATCAAATTTGGTGCTAGTATATATTCTTGAAGAAATACAACGACTTATATATGATCATGTCAAATGAATGTATATGGTGTACATATATATATAGGCGAACTGGCATAGTCACAAAAATATCTTTATATTTTGTAACCTCGCATATATATATATATATATATATATATATATATTGAATTGACATAAAAAAAAAAGCATGAATATTTTAATCATTTTCCAACATAAAATTGGAATTCAACGTTCTTCTTTAAAATATAAGAATATATGTATGCTTGAATCAATTCTCTCACATTTTAGCTATTTTGATACGTGTGCAGGCTTTACAAACACAAGGAGCAGTTGTTGCGCAGTGGTATCTCGAACTCAAGGTTGTAGATATCGCTATTACCCATCATCTTGTCCTTTGTATTTTCATGGTTTACCACTTCTAAACGTCTTCAAAATCTTATCAAGAATTTCTTACGTCAGACACGTAATAGATCATTTAAAAAAAAAAAAAAAAAAAAAACGGTTCAAGAACAATGTTAGGAGATACAGTGTCCAAAGTCACCACAAGTATTGTGACTTATAATTAGGACTCACTTTCTATTAGTTTGTGATATTTTTACCCCCAACTAAAAGTTTTTTGTCTCCTATTTGCTACTGTTAGTTTATCAATCTATCTCAAAAGCTTAAGATAGGAGGTAGGCCAACAATAGTTTTATACTTTAACACTCCCCCTCACGTGTGGGTTAGACAATGGGTAATTGTGTGGGTAAATTAATTAAAAAGCCCAACACGTAAATATTTAAGCCCGAGATATATTAAAAACCCAATACATAATCAGGACCCCCCGCTCTGATACCATCGTTAGTTTACCAATCCATCTCAAAAGCTTAAGCTCCATATTAAGAGGTGAGCCAACAATAGTTTTATACTTTAACAGTCACCAATGAAATTTTGTAATTAAACATTTTGCGTAGAATTTTTTAAAAAACTTTCAATTATATCCCGTTATTTGACTTCTAAATCTACTTATTATTTCAAGCTCAAAACCCCAAATAAACCAAAAATCCAACAACATTATTATTTGAATTCATAATTTGTTTACTTTTTTTTAAAGTGGATTAAATTATTAGATTACAAAGTTAATGCAAGAAGAAAGAAAGATATATACAATTAGATAAATAATAAAAAGGTAAAAGAGAAACTGCCTTTAACTATTACTTGAAAAAATCTATATTTTATTAAGTATTACTTATATTACTAATTTAATTATTTCCTTTTCTTTAATTTCCTCTCAATATATATATATATATATATATATGTATGTATGCAGGTGGAAATGGAGTTTTGTGTGAAAGAGGTGGGCGAACATGTCCAAACAAGAAGGTTTATGTGTACTTTGACGGTTTACATCCAACAGAAGCTGTAAACATTCAAATAGCAAACGATGCCTACACTTCTCGTAATATATTTAAGGTTTATCCCATCAATGTACAACAACTCTCTCAACTTTAATATATTCACAACTTCAATAAGATCGATGAATGTCGTACTAAGCAATACTTCTGTCGTACAACGTTTTATATGAGAATGAAATACGAGCTACAATATTTATACTATGTCTTGCATTGTCAGTGTATTAATTAACGTCATGTATTTTATATAACAAATTAAGGTTTGATGACAAATTTATGGAACCTAATTAAGATTTGATGGTTAAAAATTATGGAAGCACTGTTTTTAAAAATAAGAAAAAAAGATATGTTATTTTTGGAGTGGGGCAAAGCCAAATACAAAAGTGTATACGAACTAAAGAATGCGATATCATAATGCGGTATCGTATTTATTTTATTTTTCTATTGCTAAAGAGCAGTATCATATTAATTAAATGAAACCTTATATTAGTGCATTTCTTTATCACAAAAATTTTACTCACCAAAAATTATGTACCTTATTAATGCATTTTTCCCAAAACCAAACTGTGTTTCAATTTGGCAGAGAAAATATATAATATTATACTTTAATTTACTTTATTAAGATAAGTTCTTTCGAAAATTATATATTTGAAAAGGAGGCAAACCAAACACAATTTTCGATCACGAATTGACACGTTCAACATTCATGTAGAATACTGAATATATATTTGGAATTGAAAGAGAATAGCAAATAGTCTAAAGAAGAAAAATGATACTTTATATGTTGCAAAATTACTGAACTAAAATAAATTAATATGCCGTTTATGACACTCTGACTTGCTAAATGCAACATTAGCCTAACCATGTGTCGCACGAAATGTGATTGTCCAAGAAAATCAAAAGTTTGAGTCGTGCAATGAATGACTATGGTCAATCTAGGTTAAAGGAGGTAATATTTTCATTTTCAACTTTTCTTTTCCTTGGAAAGAATTCACAACTGACTATGAAGTTCAAATAGACCTTTTGTCTGAGAAATTTTGGCAAGCTACCTCATAGAGCTGTGTTGTGTTTTAATATTTCGTGTCATGTCAATTTATGTGTCTAATTTAATCATGTTAGCCATTTAAGTTCGTATTGGCCTATTGAATTAGCTATCAAATTTTAATATTTGTTTTTATTATTTGTTTTAGTTTTTTTAATAAAACTATTCAAATAAATATCTAATACAAAGGATTGAACATAATTTTTTGAAATATATTTCATTATTGCACCTCAACTAATTTAATATTTGACCATTTGTGAATTAAAGAAAATAAATAAATAGAATAAAAATGTATTTCATTACGTGTAAAATATGTTGTGCCTAAGCGTATTGATTAGGAGTGGCAATTCGTGTCACGTGTTGTGTTTTAATCGTTTCTTTCTAAATTTGTAGTCAATCCGAACACGACCCGTGACACAAAATTTTTTAAAAACCGCAACACGAACACAACACGAAAATGACCCGTGAACCTGAAATTGACACGAAAATTGTATACTTTTATTTAGTTTTTTAATTATTAGAAATAACTTAAAATTCATAACACACTAAAATACAATAACATCCATTGAAATTAAGCAAATAAATAATAGTATACAATTTTGAGTATAACTATCATGATATCACAAGTTCATAATAAAATAAAAAATATGTAATAAAAAATATATGTATTTTTTAGTTTTTTACGAGTTTCGTGTCGTGTTCGGATTAAGCGGGTCTAATCTGAAATTAACCCATGCTTTTCGTGTCAATTTCAGACTGACCCAATTCTAACCCGAACCTTTTTTTTCTCAACCTTAACTCACAAAATTCGTGTCGTTTTCGAATCGTGTTGTCGTGTCGTGACTCATATTACCAACCCTAGTATTAACATGTTTTGTAGTGTCGTGCTCATGGGTTTGTCAAGTAATGCTCGGTCCCATATACTCGACCCTTAAGCCTGACACGACTATCATGCGATTAGCTCATGCTCAACAAAACACTTAGATTAACATGTTGTGTCTACCATATACAATTTTGTTGTGTCACACGCCAATGCTAATAGAGTTTCTACACAAGTTGTTGTGCTCCCATAAAAAAGAAACTAAATATGAGTTGTCCAAATCCACCAGAATGCAAACCAAACGAATATTACATTAGCAATATGGTACATCTTTCTTTTCTAGATGTGTACAAAGGACACAAATTTCTCTCTATTTTTTCTTTCACTTTCCTAATGACTGAATGTATAGCCATTCGAGAAGGCCTTCTCTTCGCTAAGTTTTCTTAGTTGAGATAGATGATGATAGAAGCTATTGGTGGTTCATCTATCCATACGTCTCGTATGCGTAATATGGCTGCTACACATTAATAAAATTAACTTTTTCGTTTATATGAAAGTTATTCATGGATTAATAGTTACCCTAGTTGTATTGACTATTTTGTTACAGCTGATATAGTTCATTGTCATTAATAAATTTCAGCTTTGTCACTAAAAAAAATTTCACATGATGTAGACGTTTGGTTCCTGAATTCAGAATCATGATTTAGAATCATTTTCGATTTACGTGTATTTTTTGTGAGAGAAAATACTGTAACGAACTACGAACTGTGATTCGAATCAGCCTACGAATCCACCAACCAAACAAAAATGTTCTTGAGTGTAAAAAAGTTTCCACTTTTTTAAATATACTTTATTGAGCTACTTTTTTATTTGTCCTTGTTAAAATATATTTTTTTCTTTAACTGTGTTATAACTTAAATATTTTTCCCTATCTATTTTGATTATAAAAGAAAAAATTCAATTACCTAATTAAATTACTTTTCTCAAATGTGTCTCTAATTTTTTTCACAACTCTCTCAATTTCTACTTTCTAATAAAAGACATTTTCTTATTTTTTTTCCATGTTGAAGTAATTTGGGTTTCTACTTAAACATTATATTTTCATGTCGTCCTCTCAAATACTAGTTTTTCTCATGCACTTCCAAATTATTATCAATCTAATTTTTCTGTTAAAATCTTTTTCTTTTCTCAAACATGTTCTATTGATTTATATTATTCAGCAAAAGCACAGGTTTTGGTTGAAATGAGAATTTCAATAATCTGTTTTGTTGTTTATTTTAAAATCTTGTATGTTATAAAAGTGCCTTAATATTATTATTCTCTTAAATTTTCTCTTCTTTATTTTCTGTTTGAAACTTCTCCCATTTGAATAACTTTTCTTAAATGTACCTCATCTTAATTATTTTTCTCAAGTATCTCTGTACTTAAACATGTTTTTTACTCTCTCAACTATTGTTTTTTCATAAATATCTTTCTCTAATTTGCCCTTATTGAATTAATATTTTTCAAATACGTTCCTACTTACTTTTTTTTTTCCCTTTATTGCCATATGTTCTACGATTTTCTCACATTTACCTTGTAGTTTATTTTTCTATTTGATTTGCCACAAAATATTTTTTTTCTCAAATATTCTCGACTTGTCCATACGTATATAATATTCAATTGCACAAGTTGTTGTGCTTCCATAAAAAAGAAACTAAATATGAGTTGTCCAAATCCACCAGAATGCAAACCAAACGAAGATTACATTAGCAATATGGTACATCTTTCTTTTCTAGATGTGTACAAAGGACACAAATTTCTCTCTATTTTTTCTTTCACTTTCCTAATGACTGAATGTATAGCCATTCGAGAAGGTCTTCTCTTCGCTAAGTTTTCTTAGTTGAGATAGATGATGATAGAAGCTATTGGTGGCTCATCTATCCATACGTCTCGTATGCGTAATATGGCTGCTACACATTAATAAAATTAACTTTTTCGTTTATATGAAAGTTATTCATGGATTAATAGTTACCCTAGTTGTATTGACTGTTTTGTTACAGCTAATAAAATTTCAGCTTTATCACTAAAAAAAATTTCACATGATTGTAGACGTTTGGTTTCTAGATTCAGAAATCATGATTCAGAATCATTTTTGATTTACGAGTTTTTTTTTTTGAGAGAAAATACCGTAACGAATTACGAACCATGATTCGAATCAGCCTACGAATCCACCAACCAAACAAAAATGCTCTTTTGAGTGTAAAAAAGTTTCCACTTTTTTAAATATGCTTTATTGAGGTACTTTTTTATTTGTCCTTGTTAAAATATATATATATTTCTTTAACTGTGTTCTAACTTAAATATTTTTCCCTATTTATTTTGATTATAAAAGAAAAAAATTCAAATATTTAATTAAATTACTTTTCTCAAATGTGTCTCTAATTTTTTTCACAACTCTCTCAATTTCTACTTTCTAATAAAAGACATTTTCTTATCTTTTTTCCATGTTGAAGTAATTTGGGTTTCTACTTAAACATTATATTTTCATGTCGTCCTCTCAAATACTAGTTTTTCTCATGCACTTCCAAATTATTATCAATCTAATTTTTCTGTTAAAATCTTTTTCTTTTCTCAAACATGTTCTATTGATTTATATTATTCAGCAAAAGCACAGGTTTTGGTTGAAATGAGAATTTCAATAATCTGTTTTGTTGTTTATTTTAAAATCTTGTATGTTATAAAAGTGCCTTAATATTATTATTCTCTTAAATTTTCTCTTCTTTATTTTCTGTTTGAAACTTCTCCCATTTGAATAACTTTTCTTAAATGTACCTCATCTTAATTATTTTTCTCAAGTATCTCTGTACTTAAACATGTTTTTTACTCTCTCAACTATTTTTTTTTCATAAATATCTTTCTCTAGTTTGCCCTTATTGAATTAATTTTTTTCAAATACGTTCCTACTTTTTTTTCCCTTTATTGTCATATGTTCTACGATTTTCTCACAGTTACCTTGTAGTTTATTTTTCTATTTGATTTGCCACAAAATATTTTTTTCTCAAATATTCTCGACTTGTCCATACGTATATAATATTCAATTAAAATGCACATTTTAATTGAAACATGCAAACTTTTTTTTTTTTTTTGAGTTCGAAACATGCATTTCGATCCATATCATTTTTGTTTATTTTAAAAATATAATATTCTTAAATGCATCTCTTTTTTTTTTTTAATTTGTCCCATATTTAAATAACTTTTCTCGAGTATCATCCCAATTAAATATTTTTTATAGTCCTCTAAGATAACTTTTCTGCAAATATGATCCTTATAAATAATTTTTTTAATTAACTTGTTGAAATAATTTTTTTCAAATGTATATCTAATTAATCCTTTTCTTAGAGGTAGCTCCAAATCTCATATTGTTCACAAAAGAAGACATTCTATAGACTAAATTATCTTCCATGTGTCCAAAGAAAAATAAAAACAAAAAGGACACATTTAATCATCAAAAGAAAAAGAGATGTCCAGACCTTTATTTCTTTTCTTTTAACATAAAAACAAAAGGACATGTAATTCTCTTCTTATATAACTAACCTCTATTTTTGTTGAATAAAAAGTGAATTATTAGTTTCATCTTTCATTCTTTTAGTCACTTTAAAAAATCTCATGATTTACCAATTAAATAAAAAAAAATATCTGATCTAAATATACATAAAAAATGAATCTAATTTTCACTCATATTTGATATACCACACATCCAATATCATACATTACATTGGTCATGTGTAGTGATTTTAAAATTTAAAATGTGGTTTTTAAGTATCAAACGGTAAACGCATCACAAAAGGAGAAGAGAAAAGTACGCATCACGAAAATGAGAATAAAGAAGGGCATCCACGACCTTACCGACCCATGGTCATGATATTATATAGCCTTTTACTTTCTTTCTTTTTATTTTTCTCAATGTAAGAAAGAGTCAAATTTTAAACAATAACAATAAAAAAAATTTAAAAAAAAAAACGAGTCAAAGAGTTTTGATCTAGCCAAGCAATTAGCTTTCGTGATTTGGCCTGGCTGGCTCAGACGAAAAGTAAAAATAGCATAAAAACACGGTTCATATTCATTCACCTACACAGGCTATATCTATCTATATATATATATATATATATATATACCATACAAATACAATCAAAATTCATAAATACTCAGCCGTGTACGACTGTTCTGTCTGACTTAATGTAGACTAGAAACAATCCCACCACCACCACTACCATTTTTCCTGCTTTTCCAGTCAAAGTCTTCCCTTCCCTTCTCGTCGCCTTCACCATATTACCCACAATTTCAGCTCCAAACCAAAAATCCCACATCGCAAAAAATGGCTTTCCATCTCTCTCTCCTCCTCGCCCTCCTTCCCATGGCGGCTGTCTCAATCTCCCCAGGCTCCTCTCTCTACGCCTCAAACCTAAACCAAACATGGTCTTCCCCCAACAAAACCTACTCCCTCGGCTTCCTCCCCTCCGACCCCTCCACCTCCCCTCCCTCCTTCATCGCCGCCATCTTCTACTCCGGCCGAGTCCCCATCTGGTCCGCCTCTTCCGCCGCCGTGGACTCCCGTGGGGCCCTCAACTTCGACTCCTCCGGCAACCTTCTCCTCGTCAACGGCTCCGGCGCCAAACTCTGGGAATCCGGCACCTCCGGCCGCCACGTCTCCTCCCTCGACCTCGACGACACCGGGAACCTCGCTCTCCGAAATGGGTCGTCGACGGTTTGGTCGTCGTTTGATCACCCGACGGACTCCATCGTCCCGTCGCAGAACTTCACCGTCGGTAAGGTTTTGCGATCTGGGCTGTACTCCTTTAGCCTTCTTAAAAATGGCAATCTTTCGCTTAAATGGAATGATAGCATAGTGTATTGGAACCAGGGTTTGAACTCTTCTTATGAGAAAAACTTGAGCTCTCCTAGTTTGGTTTTGCAGCCCATTGGGATTTTGTCGATTTCCGATACGAGTTTGTCTAGTTCTTTGATTGTTGCTTATAGTAGTGATTATGCTGAAGGGAGTGATATCTTGAGGTTTTTGAAATTAGATAACGATGGGAATTTGAAGATTTTCAGTTCCGCTAGAGGTAGTGGGACTAAAATGGGGAGATGGGCTGCTGTGGCTGACCAGTGCGAGGTTTATGGCTACTGTGGGAACATGGGAATTTGTAGTTACAATGAGTCCGACCCAGTTTGCGGGTGCCCGTCGCAGAATTTCGAACCGGTTGATCCAAAGGATAGCAGGAAAGGGTGTAGGAGGAAGGTGGAGATTGCGGATTGTCCGGGGAGCCCAACTATGTTGGATATGGAGCATACCCAGTTGTTGACATACCCTCCTGAGTATGAAGCTCAAGTTTTCTTTGTGGGGATATCGGCTTGTAGGCTGAATTGTCTCGTAAGCGGCTCTTGTGATGCTTCAACTTCGTTGTCTGATGGCACCGGGCTTTGTTTCTATAAGACGCCCAGTTTTCTTAGCGGATATCAGAGTCCTGCGATGATGAGCAGTTCTTATATCAAGGTTTGTGGACCTGTGGTTCAGAACCCTCTGCCTTCAGTGGGTGAAGGCAAGAGTAGCGTCTGGAAGGTGCGTCCTTGGATAGTAGCTGTCGTGGTTTTGGCCACCCTTGGCGGTTTGGTTATGTTGGAGGGTGGTCTGTGGTTTTGGTTTTGTAGGAACAGGCCTAATTTTGGTGGATTGTCTGCTCATTACGCCCTCCTGGAATATGCTTCCGGCGCGCCAGTTCAGTTCTCGTATAAGGAGCTCCAGAGGGCAACCAAAGGTTTCAAGGAGAAGCTTGGTGCCGGAGGATTCGGGGCTGTTTATAGAGGTATTCTCGCCAATAAAATGGTTGCTGCTGTTAAGCAACTGGAGGGCATTGAACAAGGTGAGAAACAGTTCAGGATGGAGGTTGCAACTATTAGTAGCACCCACCATTTGAATCTTGTGAGACTGATTGGCTTTTGCTCCGAAGGTCGTCATAGGCTATTAGTCTACGAGTTCATGAAAAATGGATCACTCGATGCTTTCCTCTTCAAAACGGATGAGAATTCAGGGAGATTGTTGAACTGGGAGTACCGGTTTAACATTGCTCTTGGCACTGCAAGGGGGATCACTTACCTGCACGAGGAATGTCGGGACTGCATCGTGCATTGTGATATAAAGCCGGAGAACATACTCTTGGATGAAAATTACTGTTCCAAAGTGTCGGATTTTGGCCTTGCTAAGCTCATTAACCCAAAGGACCATAGGTACAGAACCTTAAAGAGTGTAAGAGGAACTAGAGGATATCTGGCACCAGAATGGCTTGCAAATCTTCCAATAACTTCAAAATCTGATGTTTACTCTTATGGCATGGTTTTGTTGGAGATTGTGAGCGGTCGAAGGAACTTTGAAGTGTCTGCAGAAACAAACCACAAGAAGTTCTCCATGTGGGCATATGAGGAATTTGAGAAGGGTAATGTCCAGGGAATTGTTGACAACAGGATAGTTGAAGAGGTTGATATGGATCAAGTTATGAGAGCAGTTCAGGTGAGCTTTTGGTGCATACAAGAGCAACCATCTCATAGGCCAATGATGGGAAAGGTGGTGCAGATGCTGGAAGGGATTACGGAAATTGAAAGACCTCCGGCGCCAAAGGCAGCCACCGAATTGTCTGCCAGTGGAACTAGTATCCATGCCAGCACTAACACCAGCACTCTATCGACCATTGCAGCGTCAGCACCAGCCCCATCCTCATTTTCGTCGTTTCAAACACCAGGACTGTCGCCTTTAGCATCAGGGATAAGCTCGGAGAAGGCGTCTTCATCTCTTTTATATTCAGACCTAAAGTGAGTCTCATTTGGACTTTGCCAATTCTAGTTCATTGTAAGAGGCTCAAACTGGCTTCAAAAACCGCTCATGGACATGTTAATTTTTGCGCAGTGTATAAAAATGTTTGTAAGCATAGTGGATTTTCATTTCTCAAGTGTAAGAAATGTATAGCCAAAATAATCACATAAGTTTATTTGTGGGAGTAAGAATTATCAATACTTCTGGTAATGATGTCTTGTAATGTATTGTCTTGATTAGTAGAAGTTTTCACTACCTTGGAGAATGAACTTTTGGTTATGTGTACTTTTCACCTTTTGTATCGTTGGTCAACTGTTGATTTGAGAATTAATCGGTTTCTACCCCGAAAACATCCAAATTCTTTCCACCGGTTAAGAGCAACAGAAATGCGAACCTTTTTTTGGAATAGTTCGGAATCCAGAAAGAGATGAGATAAGGAAAGAAATTGATAATGGATATTCTGTGAGGGGTATTAAAAATATCACATTTGATCCATTAGATTTCTTAGGGCCCGTTTGAATCATAAGTTTATGTCTATGATTTTGATTTTGAATTTAAATTTTATGAGAGTGGGAATTTTTTTATTTAAATATTTTAATGTAATATAATTATATGTGTTTTGACAGTTCTAATATGTAATTCTTTGTATTGATTAATTTTGATGTTTTAGCAAGAGATGAGATAAGCAAAGAGAGATTATAATTTGAGTTTTTTTACAGTAAAAAATTTTTAAAAATAGTCATATTTTTTTACTATAATAATAAATTTTTACATAAAATCACATTTTAACTCGAATCAACAAACTAAACGGATTTTAATTTTAATCTAATAAAGAGTCGGCCCCAAATATACAGGATAGTAAGGCATTCCGGTCAATCTAGTAAAAGACAAGTCCCGCATATTTGCAAGAGCTGACTCTTGCGATGTTGGATGAGAAATCATTTTCATTTTTGAGTGTTGAATACTCATTTGTGAATACAAAATGAGTGATTGAGAATTTGTCCATTGTGGTGGCGGGGCGGCAAAAGTCAAAAGTTTTGGCAGTTTTTCCACTCTCATTGAGCAAGAAAAAAAAATCTAAATATCTAATTATCTCCTTTTTTATGTGCATATATTTCTTGGGCTGCTTAAAAGTTAAAAATCACCGTTGTTTCTTTAAAAACAAAAACAAAAATAAATACCGAAAGAAAGGAAGAAATTTTCCTAGAATTCACTTTTAAAATTCATTATGAAATCAATATTATTCACTTTGTTCAGTATTATTTCTTTTGTTTTCTCTCATTTAAGTTGTTGAAGCTAAATCTAATTTAATAAAAGACGATTATGACTAACAAGTCAATAATAAAAACATCACTTCTCTTTTTTGGGGAAAAAAAATATCACTTCTATAAAAAAAGGATAGTTTTGATCTCATTCATCAGGAAAAAAAAAAAAAAAAAAAAAAAAAAAAACCACCCTGCTAAGTACGGCATTCAAGTATAAAAGTGGATGGACCTTGTCCACACCTGTAGCATTGGTTCACAATTATTGAGAATTTGTTTAGTAGATGGATCCAGAATCATAATTCTGAATTTTAATTTAAGTTCAGAATCAGTGTTTGTTTACAGTGATTTTAAATTATAATTCAAAATCAGTGTTTAGTTTAAATAATTTTAAAATTATCGCTTTCAATTGAACTTTCATTACAAATAGACGGACAAGAGATAGGTACTAGGAAATTTTTTTCAATCATTATTTTGTGTTCTTTTTACCAAAGTAGAAGCAGGAGATATGAAGTTACACCTTTGAAGGAAAAAAAAAATCATGAGACATGAATTATACTTGAAAGATTCATTAAAAGAAGAAAAGAACAATTATTTTTCTAGCCCCACGTTTTGCCCTCCACAAATTAAAATATCAACTTCAAATACATGTCTTGAAAAAAAAAAAAAAAAAAAAAAAAGATTTCCAGGCATAATTCATACTTTGAAACTTTCAAATATGCTTTTTTTAACAAAGAAAACTAAAACAAAAACGAAAAGAAATGAAAAGTAGGAGTTTTAATTTTTTTTTTTTTTAACATACTTTGAAACTTTCAAGTATGCTTTTTTTGAACAAAGAAAACTAAAACTAAAACAAACAAAAAAAGAAAAGTAGGAGTTTTTATTTTTTTTAATGAATAAAGGATGGTTTTTAATAAATTATTCTGTCAACAATATTAATAACTACGTCGTCAAGTGTCATGACATCAATTTCTCTTTTAAAAATGACATATAACATACAAGTGGAAAAAATAATGAAATGAAAGAAGATAATAATAATAATAATAATAATAATAATAATATAATAATAATAATAAGATAATAATGAAATGAAAGAGAAGATAGTCCGAAATTTTTTAGTGAATTTAATACACGCAATTCGTCTCTGTTGCCTCATTTTAGAACAACGAAGTTCACATTCTACGGAAACAAAAAAACAAAAAAAAAAAAAAAAAAGATCCAATTGCACGCTAGTTGCCTTACTGGCTTCGCCAGAAAATCTCGTTGGACGAGTCCAACTCAGTTTGTCCGAGTCACAACCCTATGTAACTCATAAATACTTGCATAGTTTAAAAATTTACGTTATATTTATATCTTATATGCCGTGTTGATTTTATATAAGAATTTTTTACTGTAACAGAAAAATTAAATGTAATTTTTTTTTAGAATTTTTAACTGTAATAAAATTAAAATTAAAAAATTTAAATCAGTAAAATAAACGACCTACTCTGTTAATTGTTTATTTTGACTTGTAAGATTTTGAGATTACCCTTTCTGATTAATGACTTTTTTTTTTTTTTTAAGGAAAACTGAATATTATTAATACAGGTTTGCCATCTCAGCTATAACAAAACGTTCAATACAAGTAGGAAAGCTTGTAAACCAAACGACGTATTGATTAATGACGTATTTCTTCTATTCCTATAACTAAACGAAATTGATGATTTTTTTATTAAAGATATTCTCGAAATTTCATATGCTTAAATAACAGTTAAACGAGATACGGTATAGATTAAAGATCAATTTGCAATGTGAAGGCATGAGAGTGTAACAGTCCAAAATATATAAAGTATAATTATTTAATAACCTCAAAATATATAGTATATAGAATTGTAAATTTCCCAAAATAAAATAAAATTTTTGATAATAGGGTCCATAATAAGAGAAATAGTAGGAAATAGGTCAATATGAAAAGCTTAAGAAAGTATATAGGCCAACTTTTAGTTACAGAAATTAATAGGCCATAACTTGTCAAATTATGGTTCATAACCAGATAAGTTATGGACAAACTCGTTAAGTTATGGTTCATAGCCAGACAATTTATAGATAAAAACCGGGAATAATTTGTCAAGTTATGGTTCATAACCAGACAAGTTGTGGACGAAAACAGTAATTTGGCTTATTTATTAACTTATATAAACTATTGGTCTATTAATTTTAATTCATTTTAAATCTTGACCTATTTCTCTCTTTCTCCCATATTTTAAACCGTTAAATCTGTAAAAATCACAATAAAATAGAAACATATATAAAACAGATTGAACATGATACATTATAAGATGATTTATAACAGAGTCCTGCCAGTAAATTTTTGTTTTTACTACCTTATTGTAAAAATCTCATAAAAATACAAGTACACGCATAAATAGAGAGTACAGGCTCAAACAAAAAAAAAAAAAAAACAACAACAAAGAAATGGTCCCGCAATGGTTAAACTTGAAGTTGCAGGAAATTTGAGATGTTACCATTCAGTCCTACTCGATCGGTAACAGGCCATACTCTTTATCCCTCCTTTAATCACGAATAGCGGCCTTTCTTACCAGTTCTGTTTCAAATCCTCCCATTGAAATTTGATCAAGCGACCTGCGGTCCTATGGAACTTCATGACGAAAGTTTGAGTTCATCTCCGTTCTTTTGGCAGGTTCGAGTGGAAAATTTGAACTAAAATTTAAATTTTTATAAAAAAAAAGATTGCAGCAAAGAATTTGAATCTAATCGAACTGTAAAAAGAACGAAGTAATATCACCTACTGCTACTGAATCAGCATCTATAGTAGTGACGTATTACATCTTATTTGGCTTTGTTTTCGGGTTATTCGCTTGATCAAAAATCTCAAACTAACAGAAAAATACTTATTACTTGTTGAGAATAAATTTTCAAGACTTTTTCTGGTACGTTAACATACCGGTACACCAAGTTTTATGTTTGTTAGATATGCATAAAATCACGTAAAACTCAAAAAATATGCAGATCTATTGATTAAAAAACTTGGTCTACCAGTTCGCCAGGTGTATCAGAGAATTCCCTAAATTTTCAATAAACTGGAGCATTTTCATCGAATCTACTGAGGGAAAAAAAAAAAGGAACAATTCTATTCAATGAATGGAATCCTTGTCTACAAAAGTTGACTTGCAAATCTATCACTCAATATCCTTTCACCAAAAAGAAATAAGTCTAACCAATTTACATCTCGAAATGGTGTCCCCAGTTACCCGCCCTTCAAAAATTAACAACTGAAAAAAATGAAAACAATAGTAATAATAATGTACATCCCAGATTTCCACTTCACTGCTACAACTGATTTACAGAAGGCTATGACCAAAACAAAAAAAAAAGAAATTGCAAAAATTTTCATGAGTGCATATCGGAAGGTAAATATACTCCCTGCAAAAGCAGCCGCCGCCACCACTAGTGGATTGTAAGGAGGAGAACAAAGGCCACCACAGCATCCAAACCAACATACTGAAAACTGAGTTCGGAGAAAACAATGCTGAGTGATGATTTCTCTTAAGGCGTCGGCCTCCTATTGCAGTGTGGAAGATGCTTCAACTTGGATATGTCCGACTTAATTCTACCGGAAGTGGTCTTGTTTAAGAATTGCTTCGAAATTGGGGAACATGTCATGATCATCTTTCTGTTTCCAGGTTTCCCCGTTTACATTGAAAAACATGGATACCTGAGGAGACACTGACGCATAGATGTCTGCAGCACACAGACGAGAAATGATCTACTACTCAAAAAACCAAATATTGTCGGAATTCTTTGTGTTTCATTCCGAAATGAAATGTATTTAAAAAATAGAAGCGCAATTTCTGTTCAACTCGTGTGATGTATATACAAATACAAGAACACACAATTTACCCGATATGCAAGATGAGGCAACTGAAGAAACTACTATAAAATAGCATGTTAAAAAGAAATGAAATTAGCGATAGAAATGAAAGAGTGCAAGAAATACGTCCAAAAAAGGAGAATATAGGACAAACAAATCACTTTGTGAACTAATGGAAAGAAGAAAAGAGAAGAGAGAGAGAGAGGGTGGGGGGAGGTGTACATCAACCAGTGAACTGCAAGTTAGAAGCAAGCCAAAAGCCAACAAATCAATTAAGTCATCCCATAAAGAAACAATGTAGCAATGCATTTTCTTTCAATATTATTCTCTCCTTCACAAACCAGCTATCAGTTTAATTATATGTGTATCTTTTCAAATACTAAAGGATTTTACTTTTGTTGTTTGTCTTCTTTATAAAAGAGACGTAATTAAGGAAACTTTGAAGTTTATAGGTTTTAGCACAATTTAAATCTTTTTGCTACAGTGTTTTGAATCACAAGAACTTGAATTTTTGTTCAAACCTGTGAACCAAACGGGCTAAAAGTCCTGACCTTTCTTTGAACTACTTGAATAATCAAATACCGAAAGTAAAATCAGAGTTGTCCAGTTCACCACCAACAGCACAGTTTGATTACATATAGCTTGCACTTATACATGTATTATATTGATATGCTTTGAACATACACACCTATAGAAGATGCAGGCTCTGGCTCCCTTGTGCTATGCAATACCATAGTCCCAGAAAGCACGGTTATGAATCCACAAAGCACCGATATTATACTGCTAGCACTTTGACCAGACCAATCCTAAAAGTGATGGAAACACCCCATTACACACCCCATTACGCTGAGAAGTGCAAAAAATTTTCAGAACTAAAAATATAAGAGAAATGAGTCGAAGATACCTTGAACATAATGGCACTTGCGAAAATAGTGAGCGTTGTAAACAAAGCATAATAAATCGGAGAAACAACTGCTGTGTTGAATGTATCCAATGCCTGCATGTTAAAATAACATTCATTTTTGGCATCAGGAAGGCCAGAAGTTGCAGGTTTTACATTCAATTTATGCATTGATTATCATATCATATTGTCCATTTTCTGAATATAGAGAGAGAGAGAGAGAGAGAGAGAGAGAGAGAGAGAGAGAGAGAGATTTAAATGGATGGGAGTTATTTTGTCCCTAAAACTGGTGCAAATGAACATTAATAATTGTTTTATTAATTTTTAACGAACTTCATATTAACCAAAGCAATTTTACGAAATGTCTTTGACCGCTGAATCAGTCACTGCCATTACATCGGTGAAATAAAGTGGCTAAGCAATAGCATACAACAACAAGAAATGGAACCAGAACCAACTATATAAAGTCTGGCTACTCTTCTTCCCTATCATGAACAGATCGACTTATAAATTTAAGTCTTGGTACAAAGCCTTATCCTAGCATGTTGGCCAGCTTGGAACAAATTATCACAAAGAAACTTTTTCATCGTTGTAAGCTTATAGCTTAATAGAAGGTCATGCACATGTCAAAACTGAAGTCCACGGCAAAAGATATACTATTGGCGGTGGCCTAGACTTTCAAGGGTAGTCTTTAATCTTACCACTACTGCCTTTAGTCCCAAACACACAACTTTTCGTCTTATAAAAGAGTAGTTTAGTGCTGGATGTAGAGAGAAGGGGATAAAAGAACAAAGAACTTAACCTTGTTCAAATAATTCAGCTGAATGATTATGCACGAAATTGAAACCATAACAAAAACCCAGGTTTCAAAGTTTGCTGCCTGACTTGAACCCTCCACAGTAAGCTTAATAGCAATGCCTACAGCTTTGATGCTCATAACCTGCATATCAAGGGTTAAAAACGTCAAAATACGGAATACAAAAAAGTTAAAAAGTAATAATTATTTTGCCTATTTTAGTTTCAAAATGTCCATTTTTGCCTATCCTCTGAAATACAAAACAGGAAACACATGTAAAATTTGGCACAATGACATATGCGAGGGTACACCTTAACAGGAAAAGCCATAAAAACTTACTGTTAAAGATCCAATAACGGAACATATTCCTACATAAACCATTATGTTTGTCTGTCCATAGCGTGGTTCGCAATACAACATCAGTACCAAGACTACAGCAATTGCTGATGCCGTATACAAAAGAAAAGCTGCATCAAAGACATCAAAACATCTGAACAGGTGAATGAGAGACGTTATGCAGATTATAGTAGAGAGGCGACTCTTTTAAATGGTTCTACCTGGTTGAATTGCTAGTTCCCAGATTTCATCGACTGAACTCAGACTATGTTCACTAGGCGCGTGAAGCACAATCACTGTAGATCCCACCACACACAAAACGCATCCTAGAACACCCATTCTCGGCAACTTTTCCTTTAAAAAGAAGTGCGCTAGAACAGCACTGAAAAAAAATACAAATACAATCAAAATCATAAAATTTCATCATCTAAAACATAAAGGCTGTATTTGCCTGTATGAAAGACGATGCATATAGGGACAGGATCCCAATTCCTACCCCCGTGTAACTCCAAAGCCCAAAGATGTTTCGCTTTGAAAAAATCACAGCTGAACATAGATTAAATATGAACGAATGATTCCAGAACATAGTAATTTAAATTCAATCTTGATTTACAGCAGCAAAATTGAGCTCCAGTAAATTTTAGACCAAGTAGAGAAAACAGTTTACCTGACAATTATACTCAGTGCTCCAAGAGGCGTCACGAGCGCGGCAGGAGCAAACATGTACGCAGCAAAATTGGCAAGTTCCCCAACAACCACTGCCAAGAGTTTGGAGGTAAAACAAATTCAAGTTTCATACTTTTCTGACGTCTTTTCAATACCAAAAACAAACAAACAACCAATTGAAACGGCACAGGACTTACTGGTTATCATGCCAATCCACCAAAGCGGCTCTAATAGATACCCGTAACCTCCAGAGCCTAAATTCATCAATCAACAATACAATAAATCCAATGTAGGAGACTCAAATTACTGACAACATTAATAGTAAAAGTAATTATATTTGCCAAAGACAGAACATGAATACATTGTCAGCGTGGGGAAAAAAACATTAACCACATCGGAGAGTTTGTCAATGCCAATTGATGATTAAGTGTATTAAATTTGACAAAATTATGCTAATACATATATTTTTTTTCTTATTGTTTACAGAAATGAAGACTCCAAAAAGATAGATTCTTTGCCCCCTCTATAGCTCGTCAGTTGTATTGCAAATGGGAAATGCTAGAACTTCACCTACTTTTAGTTTGCTAAAAAAATCAAAATAACCCCCACTTAATTTTCACTAAGAATACGCAAATTAATCCCTAATAGGTAAGAACATTACAAATTAGTAGTTTATTTGTCAATAAATTGAATCCAATTAGTAATTAAAAAAAAAGAAAAAAAGAAAACTAAACTTACTGGCTCTTGAACCAGATGCGCCAGCCCTCTTAAGACCCAACTTCTTGATAATGAAGCTTGACCCAATAAAAGCACCGGAAGCCGTAGCAAGAACAAACCCTTTGAGATTATCCGAAACGGCAGCTTCTTGGGTCACCAAAGAACGAGCCATTTCTCATTTCCCAAAGCAGATTTCATCTATCCTAGAAAAAATCCGAACCAACTGAATATGCAGACACAGTCACAAAGTGTAATTCGGTTGTGGGTCTGCTTCAGTTTCGGCAAAAATTGTCTCGGATTCAAGAAATTGAGAGAGAGAGAGAGAGAGAGAGAGAGAGAGTGCTAAAAGAATGTCGTTTTGGAGCTCTTCCCCCTGCCGGTCCAAAAGGGTTATTGGTAGCTGAGCTTGCCAGAGTAATATATATGGGACCATAGAAATTAATATATGTATAGATATAAGTTTCCTGGTCTGGTTTTGTCTCGATTGATTTGCAGCAGATGGACAACATTCGATGCCGAGTTAAAATGACGATAGCATCTTTTTTGAATAATCCCCTTTTCCTTTTCGCTTGTTTGGTTGGCAGTTTTTGAGGTCAGACTACTAATTTTGTTTTCTTAATAGCTAATCATTTTTTTTTTTCCTTTGAAAAAGGACACGTACAAAGCAACAAAAAGGGCAACAATTTAACCAAAGAGAAAAAAAAAAAAGGAAATAATACGTGAGAGACGTTGTTATTATTATTATTATTATTATTTATTATTTAATGAAAATGAGACACATTATTGTATCTACAATGGACATTGTTTAATTTGGAAATTTGGGGTAATGTGAAACCACCCAAAAATTTGAATTATTTCATTTTTTTTTGGGTGAGAAAGCATTTTATAACTTCTCCATTAAATAATGATGCCACGTGTTTTTAAGGACGTTTTTTTTTTTTACAATTTGAGTTAAGTAACTTGAATTGAATCACAATACGTATTCATTTAAATAAGCAACACCTAAACATAAGAAAGTGTCTTATATATTTTACTTAGTCTAGGATTGAATCTTTCACTAGATGTGTTCGCAATTTACATAGTTTGAATTATATAAATGGCTTATAAAAAAGTTTTAAATAGAGAAAAAAAGATAAATACTATTTAAAATTTATGAGTCTGAATTTTTACCATTTATTTTAAATAATATCTTTTTAAATCAAATAACGATATTAGTTAAAAATGTATTAAATAAGAGAGTCAAAATGTATTAAGTAAGAGTAGAGAGTAAAAATCTAACTAATTTAATAATTTTCTCTTTAAATCGTAACTATAAACCCATGCGCAAGTTATGAATCTTTCATTAGATACGTTCGCACTTTAATATTTCAGTGAGAAAACCAATAGATGCACGGTAGGCTAGTATCAGTAGTACAACCAGTCACCGTTGATTGCCAAACTTTTAAGTATCACGACAGACTACCTTCAAGATCACAGAAGGATACTATCTATCAGCAGTGGGCATACTTTTGGTATCATGGTATGGTACTGTGAGGAGCAAATTTGTTATTTCAATTGTGTTTTTGTAAATTTTCTGCAAGATTGTTTTCATGACAAATATCGATGGGCAAATGGTCTAACTAAGCCCTCCACAATGAAGGGTTGGAGCAGGAAGGGAAACAATCTCTTGGAACCTCAAACAAAGAATTCATAGTTCAGATCATCTCTTTCAATAGTTTATTAGCCAAAAAAAAAAAAGAGTACACGTAGCCGGAGAAAGTAAAATCAACTATCTAAAGGCTTCATATGAGCAGGCGACAACTCCTGCAGTTATGACTAATTTTACCACAACGACTGCAGCAAGGAGGTATCCTTCTCTTGATCACTCGAGCATGCTGAACAGGGCTAGGAGGATCCAGAATATAATGGTTATTACTAGTAATTGGCCGCCACGAATCGGCGGAAGTTGAAACTACTTGTGGCTGCAATATCCCAACAAATTAAAGGCATTATTAACTAGAAAGAAAACATAATCGAGTGGCCAGAAATATGAGCTCAAAAACTAATATATATGGCTCGCTATATGATAATTTTGTAATAATTGAAAGTTGATAAGCACGCACCCATTTGAAATGTATCGGAAGCTGCGGACAAGATAAGCAGTTATGCCCCAGTTCTCCGCAGTGATGTTTGCGCTCCTTTTCTGCGTTTCTCTTCTGCATCTGCCAAATATTTAATTTGTTTATAAGATTGTATAACATTGATTATTACCTGTAGTATGTAACTCTAATTGTGCAAGTCCAGTTGCCAACATTGGCAGGATTAATTCAACTATTTAAAAAAGTGGGTTAAAAAAAAAGATGGAAATTTTCGCGTTTCATGTAACTAGTTTGAGGGATCAAATAACGTGATTAATTATCAGCATGGATGTGGAGTAGAACAACAGAAGTAATTGATGTTGACGAAAATTATATACACATACCCATCTACGATAAGAAGGCGAGAAACACCGTTCACTTCATTGATTCGAGTTTAGAATTCAAGTTTTTCTACAGTAAAAAGCTCTCACAAACAATCACATCTAATTTTTTTACTATAGTAAAAAGCTCTCACATAAAGTCACATCTAAACTCGAATCAGCGAAGTGAACGGGAATATTACCAACTTCACCGCATTGATCACATCGTCGAGTAAGCACGTCTTCTGACTCGCCCCAATATTATGGGCAGTAGAAATTAACTGCATTTACAATGCGACTCTCACCTGAACAATATCGAAACCCAAAAGAAACAAATGCGAAAATGAAAAATACTTTAGTTTCTAATTAAGCTCAGACAATATTCTTTTTCCAAATGTGTTCCACAAACAATACTAGGCTATAAGCTTATACTAATTCATAAAATAGACGTACAACAGTCGAATCTTTATATAAAGGAAAAATGTTA